>NC_045149.1:0-72248 GCF_008831285.2 Nymphaea colorata
TTGTACTATATATATTTTGCTCAAAGGAATCAATAAATACAAGTTCTCTCTAGCTTTATCTTTCATTCTTCCTCTGTTTTCTTCTCTAAGTTTTGGAACCAGTCATTTCTTGCTAGATCCCATCTGCTGGCAACCATGACTCTTCCACCCAGTTTCCATTCTCTCCTTCTAAAAACTACCCTGAGTTCGTCCTCACTGTGAACCCTTCCAAACCAGTCATTTCTTTGCTAGTTTTCATTCCATCCAACTCCTGAAAATTGGTTTTTAATGGAGGAGAAGGAATCAAACCTGATGAGGAGTCACGGTTCTCCCCTTCAATTCTTTTTGTTATCAATTGAAATCTCCTGCTCTATCTACTTGTCACCCACGAGCTGGTTGTCTTCAAGTTACTCCGCAATTGCTGGTCTCCTGTAAATCAATCTCTGCATTCCAATCATTCTGGGTCTAATGTTCCTTTCCAACTTCCATCTGCCTATGGAGAAACCGAAACTTGTTATCCCCAATTCTGGTTCTGCTTTTGATCTGGGTCTCTCCTTTGTTAATTCCTTAGCTCTCCTGACATCATGATAATCTTCAATTCCTTCCACACATCTTTCTTGCCACACCCTCTTGAGAAGAAACCACCAATTGATCAACTCTACACCCACTTGTAATATGAGTATATATTCGTTTTTCAATGGGAGGAAAATTTATTATCAAGATCTGTTATTGTTATGTAGAAAGAAATTGTGTAATATCATGATCTTGTATACCAAAAATCTTGTAAGGGATAACCTTTTTTTGTACTATATATATTTTGCTCAAAGGAATCAATAAATACAAGTTCTCTCTAGCTTTATCTTTCACTCTTCCTCTGTTTTCTTCTCTAAGTTTTCTCATGGTATCAGAGCAAAATGAGGGAGGGAAATCAACTGCTCCCTTCCGTTACCTCCAAAAAATTCAAGCTTTTGTAGGAGGTTCTTCAGACACCTGGAATTGGAATAATCTTCTGCTCGACAGCTAGAATCGCCTGAAGAATCATCGCCGTCCTTCCTCTCTGCAACCTGATACAGCTTCGTCTCCAGCAAATTATTTCAAAGAACGGCTGGAAAGGAAGTCAGGGAAGGGCACCTTTCTCTCCGGATTCTTCCTGTTATTGTTATGCAGATCTTGATAAAAATTACATGATATTACACTAGCTTGGAGTGTATCACCAAAGTGCGACATGGCAGGTCGCACTTTTCAACTTGCCATGTCGTAATCACAGGTTCTTTTGGCAATCCATAGTAAAAAAGGGGCAGGCCCGTATCAAGAGAACTGAAAATATGAGGACCGTATTTAGAATTTCTAGAAGAATCAAGCCCCTAAATACAATTTTTTCTACAACAGATCCGTTCTTTTCATCTCTCCAAATTACTGCTTCACATGGAGTTATGTCTCCTATTCACTACCATACTCTGTTTGAATTAATATGGAAAAATGAAGATGTGTTTCTCTTTTTTTTAAAAAACAAAAAGATTTGCCAGTTCTGATCTCTGGTGTATAATATTCAACTTCGTTATAATAAAATATTCATTTTCATTTTGGCTTTTCAGCTATTCAGGGATGAGAATGATATTTACACGATACTTTGTTACCTAAGACAATCAATGGATTATCCTGATTGAGTATAAACCCCAGGGTTACCAAAAATATATCTTTTTTTCATTTTTTTTTTCGGCTCCCAAATTCAATTTTCTTTTTAGAAGCCAAAAAAAATAGAAAATTTATCTATTTCAGCATAAACAGAATTTTAGACCAATTAAAATCGACGACACATTCACATATAATAGCAAGAGGAAGAAAGTCGTGTGGCACCAGCAGCTTAAAGAAACAAATTGAAATATTCAATGTGCCTTTATGTAATTTCTTCCAAATTGTAATTGGAAAGCAACCTTTAGCTTTTTTAGAGATAGAAATTGGGTATTATCATGATCTTGTATACCAAAAATCATGTAAGTGATAACCATTTTTTGTATTATAGATATATATATGTTGCTTAAAGGAATCAATAAAAACAAGTTCTCTCCAGCTAGATCTTTCACCCTTCCTCTGTTTTCTTCCCTAAGTTTTCTCACAAAGCAACAAGATCTTGATGGGCAAGGGAACAATGAAATAAGGCAACTATGAGAAAGGCAGCTGTAGATAAACTTTTCCAACAGAAAAGTGAGGTAATGGAGACAATCCTGTGACTGTACCTAGGAACTTGTGAGGAGTATGACTCATTCTTGGAAGTCTTGTAGTTTCGTCGCTTATGATGGCTGTGAAGGGTAAAACCTATAGATTGGACTTGAACCATGGCTTCCATGCACACTTTGAGAATTTGGAAGGTCTCCGTTCATAAAAGGTTTCTTAAACATTGAGGAGAAAAGACCAAAAATTTACAAGAGATGGTAACTAAAACTTGCTTAGATTCCTAACTTAGTCAGACTCTCATACGAGCCAAGATTGGAAGGTTGCGTTGGATTTACAGTGCAAATTTTGATTCCCATTCTACCATCTTTTCTGGGTATTTGGGATTTTCCTAAGAAAACAATAAGATGGTGGTGGGACAAACATATAATTTCTGAGCAGCAGCATCTTTAAACGAATTCCCATTCCTACTGTTTGTTTTGGCTTTTAGATTCACATTCAGTCATGTCAGTGGAAACTTTATTTTAAAGAAAACGGATCGAAAAGTCAGAATTTTGAGACCCAAACCTTGAAATGTTCAAGTTTTTTACTGTAAATTTCACGGAAAACATGAATTTCATTACTCCAGAAAATCAGAATCCTAATTTTTTTGACCTCAGCTGTTATTTTGGTTATGAACGCGACAGCTCTTTCAAACCTTAATTTAAAGTTCAAACTTGGGTGAACTTGGGCCCAATTATATGGAGTAGCCCCATGAGATCTGCCTCATAGTCAATTGAAAATATGTTAACCATATATTAAGTGTTTTATGAAAGGAAAAAAAATCTAGCTCCGCCCCTGATTGCAGAAGACAAAAAATCCACAAAAATGAAAAAAGAACAAACAAGTCATGGGCTTGGTGCTGGGTGTGCAGGGCACCATTAATCTCTCCATCTGAATATCCGTGTAAGTTGTGGCCCCTTGTTTTGCAGTTACCTCTGTTCTAATTTTCTTTCCCCTGTTGTTATCCAAGCCAAGGACACCCTTTGGATCATGTCACCTATGCTATGGGAAAGTGCAGCATGGCTTGAGTTTGACACGCAAGTTCGAGTTAGCCAGTATTTAACTGTTCCTTTACTATATATCATTTCTAGCATAGGCAGCATATCTTTGTGGCTAAAAATATGGAATGAATAAAAATTCTTACCATTAAAAAGACATGCTTTTTTCCTTTTCATCCTTGTATTGCAAATGCATTGGAAGACATGGCATATATATGGAAGAACCAGCACCAAAGGAATTACAACAGAACAACTACAAAGAACCAGCACCAAAGGAATTGCAACAGAACGACTACCGCAAACAAAATAAGCTTCAAACCAACCATGCAATTGTTGCGACCTGGAACCAAAACTTTCAAAAAATTAGCCAATACAAATAAATGAACATATTGTGAATCAACAAATTGTACATATATCATAAATTCTTCGTATAGGTTAAGTTGATCTTTTACATACAAGAATTTGCAAGAAAAGATGAAGAAGTCTTCCAAATAAAGGCATTGCTTTCTGTCAATAAATTTGAACCTTGCCGCCTTTTAGATAATAATAAGAATCATAGTGGGGTACTAAGCTGAGCAGTACTACTTGGTGGCTACCCTTTAGATGCATTTTGAAATATTTTCGATGCCCACTCCGAATAAGTGCCACCCCAACCCAGACTTTCACTTGGAGTGACCAAATGCATTTCAAAAAATATTTTTGTATACCCACTCAAAACGTGCTCTTATTCACAATTACAAGATTGGTTTGATTCAATAAGAAAGGAGATGAAATGGTTGTAAAAGATACTTTCGAACTTTTTTATTTACTTCATCAAATTGAATACAAGAGAACAAGAACATAGGTCGGATGATTTCCTTTTTAACAATTTGAGAAGTTTTTTGCTACCTGAAAGTTTAAGTATCCTTTATAATTATTTCTTTTCAATAACAAACTCGCACTTTGTTGCTCCAAAGAAGAAAATAAAGAAAAGAAACAGTAAAATGATGAAAAAAAAGATAAGTGTTCATGGAGCGAGATTTTTATGTTAAACGAGCTTTTTATATTAAAAAGTTGAATCCTCCATTCATGCTTCCCCTCTTTCCTAGAAGCACCCCCAACTTACAATTTTCAGAATTCTATTTAAAAAATAAATAAATACATAAAAAAATCTAATACTGCTGTTTTGGCAACGTCAAAATCAAGTGTGAATGTCATGTTCCGCAGCAGATCTTTAATTCAATGTACCAAAAGTTTGGATGGGATAGCACAATATCCATCTACATTTTGGCCAATGGATGGCTGGTCATAACCCCCTTAAAACATGCCTTAAGCAAATACAAACTAATGTATGCATAATTTGTCCTCATTAAGCATCTATTAGTCATTTTTATCAGGCAAACATATTTTTTTTTTTTAATTAGTGGTGCAAAACTTACATTGTGTTTTATGACAATGTGAAAATGGTTTTTCATGTCACTAGTTATTCTCCAGTCTTCTTGAAATTTCTTTTTATTTTATTATGTTTTTGTTTTTCTAACCGAAGACGACGTTCCAATTCCAGTGACTTTTGAGCTCAGCTGCCAATAATATACATTCTAGGGGTGGACAAAACATCTCATAATAAATTTTGACTGAAGTTCTGACGATGATTTATCTCTTCAGAGAACCTGGACACGCTTTTCTCATTGTCGTTTTTGTCTTAACACTGTTTGAAAACCCAGCCTCATTTTCCACTGGACAATTCATTCAAGACAAGTTATCCAGTGAAACTAATTTGGGACAGTTTCCACCTACAATGTCATTTATGCAATGATTCATGGCCGGAGCCTAAGTAGAATTTAGCAATATTGAGTAAAAAATTCCATAGCTCAACTATGTAGGCTAAATTCCATTTTTTTTTTCTATGTTGCAACGTAAATTGAATGGACTTCCATTGGATTAGAAATTACTCATGCTTAAAATCAGATATATCCCAATTAATATAATTACAAACAGTGGTATAAATTTTTTCAAAGGGCAAAACTAGCATAGCATAAACGGTCGGGCTTGAGGCTTATGGAGATGCATGTCTAGTCGATTCCCAAGTGGTGGAGTATGGTATATAAGTGGAAGGGAGCAGTGGTACACTACTAATGTACGTAGCTCAAAGCCCTATAGACTTGGGGAACGAGGGGACTTAATGCTTCTTCTGTTTTGAGTGGTGAGTTATTGACCTTGAAAGGGTAACAATAACTCGTTCAAGTTTAAATAAAGTAACTGCATGTATTACATAAAATGCTGTTAAACAAAGAAATTTAAACTTGTGCTTTTAGTGCACCACTAAAAGTTAGATGTGCATTTAGAGGAGTTCCATAAGTTTTTGGATTCATGTTCGCTTCGAAATTGAACTCAGAATCGATGACAGATTTGAATCCAAATCACTAATTAGTTATGATTCAAGTATCGTATGTGACAAAGGATTTAGAGACTACCCGATATCTGACTCGAATCGGCATCCCATAGGAGGCATTTATTTGGCCGTGGATCTGAGATCCCCTCGGATCTCAAATCTTTTTTCTATATGACCCACTGTTCAAACAAACAGTGGATTCCACGTGAGTGAAAAATATGGATCTTAATCCAGGTTTCTCCCTAAAAACTTATGTTCTGAGGTCGGACAGAAGGAGGTCTCAAATCAAATCTACTGTTTTCCCGGAAAGAGATTTGGTCCTCCTTCGAATATCTCGACCCAAAAAATGGACTGGACTCGGATGTGGATCCGATCACTGGTGAGATCATCCAGTACCAATGATTGGATCATCCATGGTTTAACCTTCAAATCGGGTTCTGTGTAGGAAAAAGAAGTATAAAGTTCCACTTGTACCGCTTCGTCGAGTGGTAACCACACCAGCTTAACATATCGGATACATGAAAATGTTGCTTTGTTAGTGCCATATGAGAGCCATGAACAGATTTGGGCTGATTCTCGTAAAACTAACATCGATCATCTGATTTTCTGTATTCCGGCAGCAACCCCTATCGCCGGAATTTCTCAGGCTCGACTGAATTTCTCTGCTGCGGATGTCAGTGAAGAGCCCATTGCAGATCCTCACGAATCATCTCCAGAAATCTCCTCTCGGCAGCTCCTGTTCTCAGCCTGCAGGTTCTCTCAACCCTTCACTGAGTCACAAACTCAGGCAGTCATATTTCCTTCTGTTCAATGACTATGGTTTCTTCTCTGATTTAAGACGGCAAAAGAGCTTCTCCAACGAAGGAAAGAGAGGAAACAGAATTTGGGGCTGTCGAACAGTAATGAGGTGGTTTTTTTTTTTATGGGCGCGCTTTGAACTATTTCTCTGTTTTCTCTGAGGAGAGCTTGACGGTGATATTCTGAGATCCCTGGATTTTCTGCCCCTTGAACATGAGCATCAAAGCAGAAATTCGCGAAGCCTGCTCTTTTCGCGTCGAACGAACACCACCGAGTTGGGTTCATCGAAGATCTTCATTCACTCCTCTCTATTTCGCTCTCGGCCCTGCAACTATGGCTTCTCTATTTTCTGAAGGTTAGTTTTTTTCTCTTTCTCAGTGTCAAGAGAATTTGAGTTTCGGAAGTCGTGGAGTCAATACTTGGAGCCAGAAAAGGAGGAGGAAGACGTCTGCTGCTGCTCAAGGGAGACCTGCTGCTTGGCCTGCTTGCCGAAGGAAAGGCGGAAGTGAACCCTCATCCGCTCGTATATCTCTGCCTCCTCTCCCTCCATGGTCATGTCTCTGGATCGATCATTGCACGACGACAGGAAGAGACTCAAGTGATCGTTTTTTGTGGAAGCCCAGCTGACCATTGTCTTCCTTCTCTAAGAACAATAAGAAGGAACTATGGCAGACCAAGAAAAGAATAATGGTGACATCAGTAATTCAGAAAATTCTCAGGTGATGACTGATTCCATCTTTTTACATCATTCTGATAATCCCAAAAGTGTGTTGGTATCTCAAGCAATTAACGGTGACAATTTTGCCATTTGGAGTAGAGCCATGATAATGGCCTTGTCAGCGAAAAATAAATTAGGGTTGGTAGATGGATTTATCAAAGAGCCAAAAGAAGGAGATAAGAATCGTGCCTTATGGGTTAGATGCAATAATATGATTCTTTCATGGATTTTAAATTCTATTAGCAAAGAAATTGCTGCTAGTATTGCTTATGCTAATTCTGCTGAAGATGTATGGAAAGATTTAAAAGACAGGTTTACTCAGAGTTTAGCACCAAGGATATATCAACTGCAGTTCTATATGTCGACTTCAACAAGAGACTCTAACGGTTACTATGTACTACACAAACACTAAGGCATCATGGGATGATCTTAACTCCTATTCTCCCATACCGTCTTGTGCATGTGGTGCTATGAGAATTTACTCAGATCATATTCAAAGAGAAAGAGTAATCCAATTCTTGATGGGGCTAAATGACTCATAGGGAGCAATTCGTGGTCAAATCTTACTACTTGATCCCTTGCCCAACATTAACAAAGTTTATGCTTTAGTTCTACAGGAGGAAAAACAATGTGAAGCAAGATTCACATTGTCACATTCCTCGCCACTAGTTCAGCCTCCACTGGAACCTGGCCGAGGTCATCCCCTGCAGCCGCAGGATCTTCATTGCCGCTGACTTCATTGTCATCGACATCAGTGCTATATAAGACGAAAATGTGCTGGTCTTGAGAGGAGATGGGCCCATGCCGTCACGGTGCCAGGTGCTCTATCTCTCCCTCTTTCTTATGTGTGGTACACTCGACAGACCGTGTCGTGGTTGGCTGGCATGACAACAGAATTCCCTGCAAGGATTTGGTTCACCGAGTGCTCTTGGGATGTTAGGAGGAGAGTCCACTATAGTTGAACTGGCAAGCTTCACATGATTATAGAAATCATAAGCTCGTCCAAATGGGACTCAAGAAATCATGGTTATACTCTGAAAAGAAATAACCGGTGACATGTCGTTGACCAATTAACCTTCCAAGTCTGAAATCCGTATTCACTAGAACCTGCAGATACCTTAGTTAGTACACATGCTTTGATGTTTGCCGGTGGAAACATAAAAAATGAGCCGACAATGGCTGGGGCGCAGCTAATATTCGTCAATCCCAGGTCAAACTGTAGATTATGAACATAACCTATACAACTTGCTAGCAGTTCCATTCAGATGATGAGCTGAGATTTGATCTGGCAAGCTGTTACCTCTTTTTACAACCCGTTAGTATAAATGAGCTCTTTGAACTTTAGCTTCCACAAGCTATTTTTAGTTTATCAACTTGTGCTTTTAATTAGTTTACACAAGAAGAAAATGTAGTCTCCCTTAAACACAAAAAGTGAATATAGTCTGACTCAACAGTTGGAAATTAGTGGACAATGTGTCATAACAGCAAAATAAGTGACGCAGAATTTGAAGTTATAAGTTATAAGCACAAGCAGAGTGATAGAATCAATTAGCACGTCAGCTGTGCAGCTTCTTTGCTGATCATTTGTTTGACGAGTTATGTGTGATTCTATGTCAGCAGTAACACATTATTACTGGCTTACTAATCTGCCTTAAAAATTCCTATAACAAGTGTTCCATGGATCTGGTTCATTTTTTAAGTAGATTCAGAGTAGAATAAAAATGGGCCTATATTTGAAAGGATCTGCTTGTGTTCCGCTAATTCATTTATTGGACTGTCAATGTGTCCTTGGTAACAACGGAATCAGTTCGAGCCAGGGTCTGGTAGCTTCAACTACCAGGCCAGCTTGGTCGGACTGATTTCCCTGCTGCTCTTTATTAAGGTTTGATGTGGAACTAATGGATTTCTTCCTTACATAGCCTCGCATCCAAATTTGGATACAACTTTTCTTAATTTGTATCCAAACTCGAATCAGAGTATATAAGTATCCGTACTGTCAATAATATATTTTACATGAATCAGATCCATGGTCATTCGTATCCAAACTCGAATCGTATTCTAATATTTTACATTTTTATTTTCTGTATTTGGGTGGTGGCCTTTTGGTTTTGCAATAAAAGTTATTCTTAGACGATTCAAAAGCACCACAACCCTGCCCAAGAGATGGGGATGGCATCATTGTTATGAAACAAAGAAAGTTTTTCTGACAAGTCAGTGGGAAAAGAAATGAGCCGGGAGCAAAAATAACTAAACAACCCTATTCATTTTAGAAAAATGAAAAAGAAGTTGTTTAATTTTGTCATTTTTCAAAAGAAGAAGCTGTCATATCCTTTTAAGCCTGGCAACTACCTCCTTCATGTCTACTCTTACATTGGAGAGATATCATCTCTGAATTTGAATTCAAGATCTGGTTTCACAATCAGAATCCGAATTTTGAACTGTATCTAGAAGATTTTCAAAAGGTAGTATTGGATATGAGTAATTACTTAAAACAAAATCTGATCTGAATCCTTATCCGATCCGATACTTATATATATCAGAATTTGAATCTGAATCCAGTCGGATGTTATTTCTTAATTCCGAAGACAATCTATTCCATAATCAGAGATTAATTTTTTCCCCATATCTGTTTTTTTTTTTTTTTGGAACGGTTCAATTGGACATGTGATCAAGATGGAAAATGACATTTAAAGTCTATCCATCTTACCAAGTGAATGACGAGGCAGTTCCAATTCTTTGGCTTACGTTACATGGAAAGGCATGATATCTAGATAAAGGTAGAAAGAGAGAGAGAACATATAATTAAGTGACAAATTAATGATTTTGCAAACATTGCCAAAAACAATAAAGGAATACAGACAATCATATGCCAAAAGAAAAAGAAAAACCGGGCATCTTTGAAATTACAGAAAAAGAACTGTCTTTTTGAGCCTTTTCACTTTTTTCAAATTCTTTTATCTGTAAAGCACATTTCTTTTTTCTATTTAAAGAGAAACATATTTGTCATTAATCATACTGATACACAAAATTTTGGTGTACTAAAATACCATGTTTGGTGCAATGTGTTATTGCTTACAAGTATGAACTTGCATTCCACATCAAATCCCAAATGCCCGGGCTTCTTAAAAAAAATGTAGGCTAGGACCCGAGATGAACGCTTGTTTGTAGGTTCTATGTCAAAGTTTCTCCGGTATCTCCGCCCGACCCAAATTTCCTAACTAAAATAAAAAAATAATGCCCACTCAGAAACCACTATCCTATAAAACACTGTCCTAATAGAGCTCGCTTGTGACTTACCCCAGCACATACTACAACGCCTTTAATGCTGCTAGTAGGCCTGTGCATCAGGTCGGGTGGGATTGGTCTGATGCTCAATAAAATCTGACTCTATGCATTCATGAAGGTCTTCTTATCAGTTTGAGTCTGGCCCATTTAGTTATTGGTCAGAGTCAGACCATCATGCTTCTGTCCGACATGCAGCCGGTTCGATGTCAACTTTTATTACTAAAAGGTTTCCTTTTCTAATATCTTCAAAATATTCGGCGACACATCACTAGTTTTTAAGAAATGTTTGGGGATGCACCAAAGAGTTTTTAAAAAGAATCAATGTAATAAGGAAGCCAAATGTCAGCGTTATGGCAAAAAGGATTTTAGAGAGAGAGAAAGAAAAAAAGATGGAGAGGTGGGGTTTAAATGTGTATATTGAACAGAATCAGGCCTCCAATACCCAACTCAAAGTCCGGCCAGCCTAGCCTAGCTTAGCTCAGCCCAGCAAGTTTGTTTTGTCAGGTTGGGTAATCTTTCACCCCAGCACATACCATCGCGAGGCATGTAGTCTCATTTTTTCTTTCTCTTCCCTTCATCATCTCCCCATGGCCATGTAAGAGAGCTCTTGAAATTTCTTATTTAGAGCCAACAGCCATGAGTAACTGAAGTCAAGTCTTGTTTATTTCATCAACTCAAATAGGCATGATATGTTTTTTCTTTTTCTTTTTTTTTTTTCATTTTATTTTTTACCTTCCATTGAGTGTATGCCTTTGTTATATCTCTACAAATAGATAATGTGCATGTATGGCCAGTTGATTTTTCTATTGATAGATGGATGAACTATGATTATGAGAGCTTGTGGTGGGATTTTTTTTTCTTTTATATTGTTTTTTGAGGTTGGGGATTGTCCAAATCAGGAATGCTACAATTAGTTTTGGCATCCTTCAAATCCTCATTCCCTTGATAGAATACCTATTGATCATCCTATTTGTAGTCTTAAAGAAGTGATCCGCCTTTAAAAGCGCGTCTTCCTAATGGGATTGAAGCACAAGTTCCTCTCTCACTTGCAAAAAAATATTGAAGTTGAAAATTTTCAATATTATCTAATAAATTTTAATTTCGATATAAAAAAAAGAGGGCATAAAATATCTCGTTGTTAGATAAGTTTTTTTTCCTTTTTTTCTTCGCTCTTTCTCATTTTTTTCTCTTAGAATATTTATATCTTTCTTATTATTCCCTTAAAATCTATCTTCACAAATTTTCCATTCTCTATTTCTTTTCTCTCCCTTAAAAATCTTTACATTTCTCTCTCTCTCATTTTTTCTTAAAATCTTTTGCTATTCTACTATTTTTTTCTCTATTTATTTATTTTCTTTCTCTTCAAAATCTTTATCCCTCTCTCCCTCTTGCACTCATTTTTCTCTTAAATTCCTTTGTTCTTCTACTAGTTTTTTTTCTCTTAAAAATATTTATCTCTTCCTCTCTCTCTCTCTCTCTTTCACTCTCTCTCTCTCTCTCTCATGTTTATCTTAAAATCTCTTGCTCCTCTACTAGCTTTTCAACTAAAATCTCCTTCTCTTCTACTAGTTTCTCGCTTTATTTTGTTCCAGTGACTTATAAATTTTTGTTTCTCTCTCAACCTTATTTTTCCCTTAAAAACTCTTGCTCTTTTACTAGTTTTTCTCCATCTATATTTTCTCTCTCTGAAAAATCCTTATCTCACTCTCTCTAAGTGTCTTGATAAAAGTTTATGAAATACTTTCCTTTAAAAAGATTTTCTTTCCTTTGCCTCATAAAGTTTTAAATTTTTTACCAAATACCACACCACATATAGGTTGAAGATAATGTTTGGGTGAATATGAAATGCATGGAAAATGAACACAACCTGCCTTAAACAAATTTTGGGATGCAAACAACCTTATTTGTACAGAAGGCAATGTCAAGCTGGGCGAGGGACACATATTTCAATGCTCCCACAATACTTGAATATAAAGTAGCATCCTTGAACTTCGAACTGTGACCAGCAAATAATTTTATGAATGTGGCCATCGGCGTGTTCATGAGTTTGGCTTCATGCATTTTTGTATGCTTGAAAAGATTAAGGATATTACTTTCTTTGAGACAACAGCAAGCTTCCTTTAAACAATGGTGGATTCACTTCCTATGAAATAGAAGAAAGATTTTCCAAGTTTCACTTTTACTTGTAGGGGGAAGGGTCTTCTATTTAACTAACTGGGTCATTTGGTCCTTTTTATCATTTTAAGTCCATAACACATGCTCCTTTGTTAGAGGGCCATCACATATAGCATGCTCCAATAACACATGATGCTCACAGCATAAAATTCTCATCCTCCTCATTCAAGGGCTCTTCTTTTGATAAAATAGAATTCAGTCAAAACTTACTGGAATTATGTATTTTTGTTCATTCTTCTTGTTGTGCATTTTTTTGAAAGGTTTGAAAAATTGTGATGAGGATTTATCTAAACTCCAGCTATTGAGGTGACCTTACTTATAATAAGGCACAAACCGCAATAATGGACAAAGTTCCAAGCATCTTACATGTAACTTGCACTGGAAATGTGCGAGTTGTTCTACAAGATTGATCACCCAAATGCCTTAGGAATAGAACACACAAGCATATTAATAATATCTTTATTAAATCCTATATGCAACTGTAATTGAGCAATGCAAGTGAGAGCTCTCAATGAAAGCAATCAAACTACATTTCCACCTCCAACTATTTTTGCCAATGGCTGGTGCCCTGGAATTAAATCCCATTGTATCTATGAATATATTTGAATTATCCTTCTGACATTCGTATCTTCTATCGTATCCTTCTCAGCCCTACAACCACTACCTTCATGTCCATTCTCTCATTTGGAGACACCCTTGAACATGACAAGCCTATCTCCATGATCATCACCAGCAGTTCATTCATAGCAGCTGATCTTTCAGTTGGAGTAGTGTCACTTTTGTTCAAAACATGGCTGGCAATGGCATCTGAAATTGCAACAGGAAATGCTTCAGCCCCCCATTGCCTCAAGCTAAAATCCCCATCAAACTGTTCTTCAGTAGGCTTTCTTCCTGTAAACACCTCAAGGAGGAGAATTCCGAAGCTGTAGACATCAGCTTTGGTTGACACCTTTCCAGCCATCCCAAATTCTAATTCAACCATCCAACAATATTAGACATGATTAGCAAGTATAATATAATTGGCTAACGCTCATCTATGACACAATTGCACTAATTGGTTTTGTGCAAGAGGCCTGGAAATTAATGGACTTAAGCAATTGAACCTCCAATCCTGCCTTTCTCTTGTTGTATTCTCATATATACATCTAAAAATGAATACAAGATTATGATTTAGAACTAGATGTAGTTATCGGCCAGGTACCCAACGGGTACCCCACCAGACCGGGCCCAGGTTTGAGCCCGCCAACCCGGGTTAGCCCGACGGGGGTCTGATCCATCCCAATAACTTTTAAATATTAATTTTATTTTATTAATAATATATATTGTTATTTAAAATATATTTTATATCCTAAAAAATTATTTTATATTTAAAAATAATTTTTATGTAACCGCACCGGTCCTAGGCTCGGATTTCCGACATCAGGCTGGCCCAAACCCAGTTCTTATCAAGCCGGGCTGGCCGTTGCCCAAGTCTATTTTGAACTGATGTCCTATATATATGATATTCAAGTGCTCTTAAAAGAATTCAAACACAAATCCAAATTTTTTCTATGGGGCATGTGAGATTTGTTGACCTTCATTAGTTGGTTGGCGCAATGATTTCACAACATAAAGGCCTAATTAAACTCATCTTACTTCTAATTCTCTTGTGACCTTTCTCAAGGTTCTCTTAAATGGCTCCTAAATCAAGTAAATTATTCAATAGTGCCGATTGTTATCCAGTCTTAAAGCATTAGGTAGAAAGGTATTTACGATTATGATTCTTTTATACAAGAAAGAAAACAACATATAACTTCTGTTGAAAGAAGAAGATCAATTGAAGATTCCTGTCTGTTTAGGACATGCAAATAACACGTGTACATGAGCATAAAACAATGTAAAGACTAGCATGCAACACCACAAGCCAAACAAACAACGAATGCATTGTCCATGTAAAAGATTTTGTCAATGACCTTTACATTATTGAGCTAGGAACCACTTGTGTGTGTCTTTATGTGTGAACTATCAAATCATGATGATTAGAAGGATCATGGGTGTTGCACATAAATTAATATATTTATTGATATTATATTGCAAACCACAAAAGAGTAAATTAGCTAAACCATGTAAGTCAAGACCAAATTATATATATATATATATATATATATACATATATATATATATATAAACATATATATATATATAGTTGAAATCAGTGGGCTACCTATGTTACGGATGACTCCTTTTCTTATTTTGTGACCCTAAAAATGGTCTCAATGCTAAAAAGGGTTGCCAAAAGTTCAAAACATTGACTGTCATCAATGCATTTTTTGCAATGTTTTAAACAATACAAAATTAAAAAAAAAAGCTTAGCCAGCTGATTTCAATATAAATACATGAATAAATTAATGAATATATACACACACACACACATAGAGAGTGAGAGAGAGAGAGGGAGAGAGAGACAAGTAGGACTGGCAAACCCACCCACTCTCTCTTTGTCTTTTCTATCTCACCTTATGACCTCTCCAGCCCCTCCCATGTGATCCCACCCTCTCTTCCACTTTCTCTGTGAATTGAAGAGAAAGAGAATGTGTTCACATGCACACACACATATAAGAACTCAAAGTGAGGTCACGATGACTCAAGAAATGGTTCAGGCAATTATACTCACACTTCGTGAAACAAAAAATTTATAAAAAGACAAAAATAAAAAGAGATACATACCTGGTGCAATGTACCTTGTGGTTCCCAGAGTGGCTGTAAGAGTAGAATAATTCTGACAAACTAGAATCTTTACAATGCCAAAATCGCTGATGTATGCTGTCATGTTCTCATCTAGAAGCACATTACTTGGCTTCAGATCACAATGAACTATAGTCTCGGAGTAACCATGGTGAAGATATTCTAGAGCACAAGCCACAACTATCATGATATCCAATCTCTGAACGACATTCAAGTGATGGCCATCTGAATCTAGGTAGACTTCTAGGCCCCCAAGGGGCATGTATTGGAGAACTGAAGCCTTGAAATCTCTACTAGAGCAGAACACAATGACTTTAACGAGATTTCGGTGCCTGATTTGGCGCATGACAGTGCACTCGATGTCAAAACTTTTAGATGCTCCCTCAAATAACAAATGAAGGACCTTAACAGCCACTGTCGTTCGATCCGCTAGAATTCCTTTGTACACTGAACCAAAGCTTTCCCAAGAAAATTTGCATTACTGAAGTTGGTCGTTCCATGCACTAACTCTCTGTGAGAAATCATCGGAAGTGTAATTTCTTGTAACCTTTCAATGTCATTGGGATGTTTCAACAACCGCTTCTTTCTATAGCATGAGATACAGATGAGTGTGCAAACAATGGCCAAAAGTGTTGAGCCTCCAATTGTGCAAGCGACAATGACTTCAGCTACATTGCTCTTACTTTGTCTCTCTATTTTGTGTAAGCACAATGGGACTTGGAATTTGGGAGCTCCACATAGTGCATAGTTCCCTAGGAATGACTCGACATGCAGGTTTGCAAACTTTCCACCACTTGGAATCTCTCCTTCCAATAGATTGAAGGACAAGTCCAAGACCTGGATGTATTGAAGTTTCTCCAATGATTTTGTATCTCACCAGAAAGATTGTTATGGGAAAGGTCAATAGTGCCAAGGCTTAGCATGTGATGAAGTTGTTCAGGAATGCGACCATCAAATGTGTTTTGAGAGAGATTCAACTACTCTAGCATTTGGAGCTTTGATAATGATGCAGGCAATTCTCCACTCCGCTTGTTTGCAGAGATATCCATATGGTCCGATACCCAATGGCAGGTGACCAGTGAAGGAGTTGTCCTGCAAGTATAGCTCCCAAAGAACTGGATTATAGAACAAATTATCATCTAAAGCAGTCGGACCAAATACGGCTTTAAGAAATAACACATGATCGTATTCAGATTCGGATTTAACTAAATATTTCAACAGATTTGGAATCGATTTCATATTCATGTTAAATAAATCTCCTCTATTTGATATCCATCCATTTGAAAGTTTGTTCCGGACATATTATAATGTGGTTCAGTAGGTTTAAAAGTCAGACTCGGATTTAGATGTGAATTTGACAATCAGATTTGCCTAGGATTTGAATTATATTCAAATTTGGATTCAGATTTGATATAGACATTTCTTCTTTTGCAGTGAGAGATAGGAAGAGTTGTTCAGAAATTATAAATCCTATAAAGTCATTTACCAATGTTTCCTATAAACGTCATTTTCATGTTCATTACCTTGTTTGGTGACAATGAGATTACATCCATGTGCTTCTCAGCCCCTAGATTACCTGCCATTGTTCCATAGTTGCTATTTCAGTTGTCCCATCCCATCCTCTGGCAAAAAAATGCTGCATAGGAGTATTGCTCAAGGTGACAAGCTACTTTTCCATAGGAGAAGTGGCCGAAATACATCTCTTTGTGAGCTAGATTAGTATTTCATTTTACTGCTGGGTTGAAAGTTGAAGCCTTTCACCCTTTTCCTCCTTCCTCCTAGAGTGGTAGGTTTGTTTTTGTGATATGATTCAATTTGCATATTGGTGTGCTTCCTTTTACAACACAAGGAGTTGATGCCATGAGAACTTGAACCTGCTACCAGCCCCTGCGCTGTCCATTACGCCATTCCATTCATAGATGAAATGACTAAGATATATAATAATTAAATTTGTTTTAGGGTTAGAAACTACAAATTCCACCATTTTTTTATGGAAATCTTGCATAAGTCCTACTTTTTGACAGCTTTGAAATGTCGGTGACATTTGCACCAATATTCTCTTAACTGATGTCCTGACTAAACGATGGTAAAATTTTTACTGATGTTCTTTCCTCCTTTACCAATGTTTCCTGGCCATTGGTAAAATACCAATTTTTTGTAGTGGGGCAGCTATCCACATGGTTGAAGTTTTTCCTTGGATACCAAAAGTTGGTAGAATATCAAATCCCCCAAATCATCAAAGTTTTTTGGGAGATCCAATGGAACTTCATAATGGTATTGGCTGCCACTGCAAACAAACGACAAAATTTTCTCTCAGCAACATTTGCGTCGGAAGGACAAGCAGTGGGGCATATTGGGCCGGTTTATACTTGCTGAGGCAGGGCACCAGGTCGGGCTGTCGCCGGATACCCGGCACCCGGCCTGACTCGGGCCCGAGCACGAGAAAAACGGACCCGGGCCAGCCCGAGTCGTTATGGGGCTGGCCCGGGTGGGCCTGATAAGCCCGATTCGAGCCCAACAAGTTATTTTTAAAATTTTTTATTAATTTATATATATATACAATATTTTATTATAATTAATTATATTAATATATTATTCCATATTAAAATTATATATTTTTAAATTTAATTGGGCAGGGCTTAGGCTCGGACTCGGTTTTCCAAGTCAGGCCAGGCCGACCCGATGCCCAAGCTCACTTAAATCCACTCGTTTGGTCAATTCAACGTCTTAACAGGAAGAATATCTACTTTGCAGTCTTTAAACAATCTTTTGGCCTGAGCAGAGGAGATACATGGGGGATGGTGTGCCGATACCCGCAAATCAAAAACTTTATTAAGTGCACTCAAAATTACGCATGGTGCCCACACCAGACTTAAACTCGATCAAGTGCCCCTCAGTGTAAAAGAAGAAAAAACAAAAAAAAAAACTATGTCATTGCTTGGTCACTGCATATATTAAACAACCGTCACTGCACTCACAAGTCACAATATACCACCATCATGATCAAAATCATGAGGACAATAAACATCGGCATCATAATATTCATACGCCACTGTTTTGGATCTTCTCCATCAGATGCCCATGCTTTCTTGTACCAATTTCGATTATGAGCACATCTTGAAATTTTTAAAACTTGACAAAGTCTTCAGAGGTAAAATACCCCAACATGAGGCGGGCAGTAAAAAGAAAGGAAAAATACAAACTCTTGCAGATGTGTTTCTGGCCCAACACTATATAGCTCCACACAGAACCTAAACTCTGTGTATGTAA
This sequence comes from Nymphaea colorata, assembly GCF_008831285.2. Lineage (NCBI taxonomy): Eukaryota > Viridiplantae > Streptophyta > Magnoliopsida > Nymphaeales > Nymphaeaceae > Nymphaea > Nymphaea colorata. The sequence goes on from NC_045149.1 coordinate 18,533, forward strand.
CTTTGGGTAGATGAAAGATTCTGTTACTGCAGAGAGTGTCAGATATGCACCCAAAAGCAAAAGAAGGGGAAGTTGGGCCTTTTGGAGATTTTTCAAAAAAAAAGGAAGTTTTTGTTGGACATTCAACTTTTTTACTACCTATTTTTTCTCCTTAGAAAGGTTTCCCACTTTTTACTGACCAGGGGTATTCCGAACATTATATCTCCAGTGCACAATTTTTTTTTTTTTTTTTGCGTGGGACAGTGCATAAAATCAGCTTGGAAACTTTGATATGGAACATTATATTTTACTTTGCCCCTATCTCACCGGAGCAGCTCGTTAACACTTAAAATAAATTTTCTCTCTCTTTGTTCCATGCATTGCTGTTAGTTTCTTTACAGTTTTCCTCAAAGTGATTTTGCTTTATTTTTTATCACCAAAACATCGAAAAAATGAAGAAGTTCCAGTCAGATATTTGAACTTAGTCGCCAAGTCAAAAAGTAAAGCCCCTTGCAAGGACCGAAGAGGAAAACTCCAGTAATTGGGAAAATAATGTAAAATGAAAACAAAGTGCCCCTTTCATATGGATTTCGATATTTTGCATGTCATATTCAACTTTATTTTAGAAAAAGACTTGACACGTGAGGCATCATTCACAAAGGGGCAAAGCCATGACACCAATGGACAAGGACAGGGTTGGAGTTGCAGCCTAGATAACTAAAGAAGATGGAATGGCCTGTCAATCAATGCCCCACCCATATCGGCTGTATATTATTCTCAAGGGCGTAAAATCAGTTAACCTAACAGTTGATCATTCTTGAAAGAAAGGAAGCTTTGTTTCTCCAGATTTCTGGGAATCAACCAACGTAAGAAAATTAGCTCAAGCGATCCTGAGATCCAGCTTTGTTCTCTATTTTCTGCTGATATTCAAGGCTCACTTTGGGGAATGGGGTCGAAACTGCTGATTAGAATCCTGCATCTGAGAGAGAGAGAGAGAGAGAGAGAGAGAGAGAAACTCCATGCTTGTAATATTGGAGGTCATTGACCAACACGTTTACAACAGGAACAAACGCAACATAATGGCCATGGCTGCAAGCCGGATATATATATATATATATATATATATATATATATATATATATATATATATATATATATATATATGAAATATCTGCAGTACAAATTCTTAAGAGTGGGAAGACATGGGTTCACTTGGTATGATCTGAAGTCATGGAGCAGCTGTGGTGAAACTGAAGGAGGACTGGTCATCAGGGAGTCGGGAGAGCTTGACAGGAGGGGTTCCTTCATCTTCCTGTTGGTCGAGTGACCAGCATGTGCAGCCTGTGGATCGCATCCCTTGGGGAGAACAACACAACCGGTCTCATCAGGACTGTGGTGGCTATCGATTGCTGATCCCTGCTCAACGAGAGCAGTTGCAACCAGTGCCAGAACGAGGAAGAGGATGAACGAACGGGAAAGGGAAGCCATTAAATTTGGTGATGGAGAGGGGCACGGTGGCCCAGGTGCCTGCCTTAGTGACTATTTATAGTGAAACGAAGCTGCAGGCTCAAGGGTTTGAGCTCAAACACGGGAACTCTGGAATCAAGAGTTTTCGTACGATTTAGAAAATTTACATGAAGAACTTGAGTAAAAATAATGATAATTGTTGAATGTCGGTACTTTCAATTATTGCTTTATTTACTTGTTTTTAGACTATTCGCTAACTTTATATGTGTGTCGTGCTGGGTACTGAAATACAAGTTCAATCATGGTAGAATAGGTATTCCAAGAAACCGAAAGCAAGCCCTATACCCTAAAATGAATGAGGTGCTAGGTGGAAGCTTAGTCTCTCCTACGGTAGAATAAAATTTTATCCCTGCTTACCTAGAATTATTCCCAAACTCAAATCACTTTATAAGTCAAGTACAATCTTTAAGGCAAGTTCATGAAACAAACAAACTATTTCACTGGGACTGGACTGGGGCCAAGCCAAGTTTTAAGCCTAATACGCTGGAAATACTCTGGCCCAACTGGCCAGGCCCAAGGGCTAGAGGGAACTTGACCTGGCCCAACAAGGAGGAACTCAATTTGAAAAAAAAAATGTAATTTGATGTAGGCCCCCCTCTCTTTTTATAAACCATTTCTCATTGGAAAAACCATAGAGACTAAAGCTTTTAGTAAGGTTGTGTTGGTTTAACCTGATGATAAATCCCTGGTGATATGAGATTCTTAAGATTTTAGATGCATGGATTTAAGATCAGACTTCCAATCTTAAATCCATGACTTTGAACATGTATAATAAAATGAGAATCTCCTAAAAAACACCCTTTTATGCAATGTCAAGTCTTAGCTATACGAGGCCATCAAACCCAACCTAAAAGTAGCTTGGAAAGCTTTGAAAAAAGTGATAAAAAAAGAAACCATCCCTTTTTTGAAAGGTAGTTTAGTCCTTATCCATCTCCTAACCCATGGGAATGCCATATAAAAGTTGGTGAAGTGTTCATCCTTTTCACTATCTCTCTACTTAAATTTGTTATAAGATAACGTTATGAAAAAGACAATGAAAAATAGAACAGGTTAAATTCACCAAATGTTGAATGTCGTTAGATAGCTAAGCGTTAAAAATCAATCATTACTAAAACCTCCATGAATCTTTTTGCACCATAAATCATTGGTAGTACTTATGTGGCAACGATTTTTTACTTTATCTGACATATTTGATTTCTCCATATACAAGATGATTCAATTCCGCCTATATATGCAGTAATGCGTTTGTGTGTTTACATATTCGGCAGGCTGTCTTATCATATAGACAGGACAATTCTTTCTCTTCGAAGGAGGCAAACCCCCTTGTGCAAAAAAAAAAAAAAAAAATGAAACTTTGTTTTTGATGGAAATACCTTTGATAGTGAAAATTTCTTACTAAGAGGCACTAGATATAAAATTTTTAAAATTTTAATAGGCACTAGTATCTAAATGAGAAAAAAATTTCTAACACATCAATATAAAAATATGAATTTTTTTTGTGGGCTTGCATACGCAATTGCTCATACCATACACACTTGCCTCCTCTGGCTGCTCAGTCGAGTCTCATATGATTTTCTTTTCCATGACACAAGGAAGAGACCAAGATTTCTTTTTATGATTTATTACTTTGAATTTATGATATATATATATATATATATATATTATAAACATATATATATATATTATAAATAAATAAATTAATATATATATATATATGACAAGAACAGGTCCACATTGCCTCCACAATGACTCCCATAATTTTAATCTCAACATTTTTCAATACAATCAAGATAGCACCATTTAACTTTTGAACTGAGGATATGACTCTAACACACCACCCAACCCAAGCGGTTGCGCCAGAGAGAGAGATGGAATCGGGGCCGAGAGTGCAAAAAGAACAATGAAAATAGAAAAGAAAACAATTGGCTATAGGAAGTTTTAAATTTACTAGATGTTAGATGTTGGTGGATAGCTAATCATTAAAAATCAATTATTACTAAAACCTCCTTTAATCTTGTTGCACCATAAATCATTCATAGTACTTAGGTGACAATTATGTTTAAGTGATAGTTTTTAATTTTTAACTACCCAAAATCTGACATATTTGATTTCCCTGTACACAAGAAGATTCAGTTCTGCCTTTATACATGTGTATGTATTTGTGTGTATACATGTTAGGTAGGCAGTCCTACCATAAAGATCAGATAACGTTTTGTAGGGGAACTAGCATTTGGACTCGCCCCACCATGTTTCTCTCTAGAAAAGAAGACGACCCCCTCCTGCAAAAAAAAAAAAAGAAACCCGTAGCTTTTGATGCAAATACCTTTTACAATGAGAGCTTGATACCTTATCTCGATGCCAATGAGGGGTGCAGTCAAAACATTTTCATGAGATATGTCAAATTATAATTTTAAAATTTTGATAGGAGCCAAATTATTATTTTTAAATATTTTTATATAAGATAATTTTTTAAAATTATATGTAACCTTTTTTTTTTGGGTGGAAGGAGAGGAGGGGAAGGCTTTTGCCGCCCCCTTTTGGCTCTGCCCATGATGCCAACAATGATGGTACAGGAAAGCATTACTGGTGACCTGTGCTTATACATACATACATACATACATACATATATATATATATATATATATATATATATATATATATATATATATATATATATATGTATATGTATATGTATATGTATATGTATATATAGTCGTATTAATGATGGTTGATGGTGTGACAATAATTTATGGTAAGCAGTTTATGGTGTTGTTGCAACAGAATTCTAATGTGTAGCCATTCAACCATCTAGTATAGAAGTGTTGAATCCAACCCTTTAAATTTGTCTGTCAAGTCACAGATCGGCCACTTCAACCAGTTTCGGTTACCAGATTCCATACTCTTCTTCTAACCATGTAGTTGTTTGAATATGTAAGTCAAATAAGTAAATAAATAAATAAATACAGTTACATCTCCAATTTGTACTAGCCAATGCACATCATGGGCGGGCTCCGGGCCGGGCCACTGGTGGGTCCAGGACCAGGCCCGGCACTGGCCCAGGTCTGGGCCAAAAAAGCCTGGCACTTGCCCGTTAACATTTAAAAAGTGATTTTTTTATTTTTTAAATTTAATAAAATATATTTTATTACTGAAAAATATATATGATATTAAAAAAATACTTTTTTTATTTATAACCTGGCAGGGCCTGGGCCCAGGTTTCATGTATCTGGCCCGGGCCCGGGCCCAACGGGCCAACCTGGACCCAATGCCCACCCCTACATAAAGTATGGTGTGTTCGTGTAGGGATGCCAACCGATTGGAATAGAATGAAAAAATATCTTTAACTTTTGGGTTATTTATATATTTGGATTCAAATATGAATAAAAAATAGTCATGTTTGATTTTAATCCGAAATCCGATATGATAGTTCTAAACCAATTTTTACATTTACTTTTGAATCTGAATCCAATTGAACCAATTTGGCCTGTAAGAGAATTAGGTATATGATGTTTATCTAAAAATAAAATTGAACTTCTATTTGCATTTGAGTCTAATAAGATATTTATTATATTTGTATATAAATCTAGATTCAATCAAATGTCATTTCTTAAATCCAAATCTGATCCGATTTTTTAATTGTATATTAATTGTTTTTTTCATATTTGATTTTTTACATAATGGTTTGAGATCTCCAATCCAAATTAGATATATTAACATTCTTACGTCCATTTTTACTAGTCATTCATATATATATATATATAATTTATTTATTTATCTATTTAAAAACCCAAATTCACCCTTAGTATTACTCACGAGTTCATAATAAGAAACAATCAGATCCAACTGATATGAAAATGACAGTCATCGCCTTTGATTTGTCATTTTTCAAATCAAGCCGTCCTTTTATCTGTTTGTTTTTGGATGCCATGACCAATTCGCATTGAAAGGTCTCCCCTTTCACCTTCTCCAGTACAAGTAACGTCATACCGAAAGCAAGCTTGTCCAAATTAAGGGCATGATGAGCCATACAATATGCATTAAAGTCGACGTTTACAATTTTTTCTATGACACTTTTTAAAATCATGGTGATTGTGCTTTTTTTTTTAAATATTCATTAAAAATGCAAAAAATAAATCAGTAAAATAGGACAAAAAAACATTTTTTATTGAAAAACATGACAAAATAAAAAATATTAGAAAAAAGTGAAAAAAATGTTTTTTTTCACGTTTTTCTTCACCAAAGACCAAAAAATTGGAATTCCACCATCTCCTTCTGCAATTGGAATCGAGTTTCATGCAGTCGTAGTGCCTAAAGGGTAGTTGCTTACTTTGGACCTCATTGACATCAACCACCTCTTCTTTTTACAACTTCTTGAGTATATATGAATATTTAAAAATGAATATAAGTATATATGATTCAAATCCGATCCATTGAAAATCCCTAGATAATCTCACAGACCTTGCATCATGTGGCCACCTGCAATTTTTGTCAAGATAAAAAAAAAAAAAAAACCAATTGAATGGCAGGGTACCTGAGTTATTGGGAAAAAAATCAATTGAAAGAATAAGAAAAAATCTAAAAGTTCATAAAACACAGGACACAAAGAATTTAATTTATCACCATATCGTGAACTTCCTCCTCACTAGGTAATTCAGCCTACTCATCATGAAGGGGTTGTTATGTAATAAGAACAACATATTACAGTTTCATGAATCTCTTATATTTGGCATAAGAACAGCGTGTTATTGTTCCACAAATCTGCTCGAATGGTTGGAGCACATTCATCGAACATTATTTTATATTGTTTTATGAACCTACTTCAATTTTTGAGGTAAATGCATAAAACAGAAACAAACTATTTCTTTCGTCAAATGGCTTCGAAAGCAAGCGGTAGAGACCAAGTACAACTATGAGAAGATTTCATGTGATAACAGGTCGATCAGATACAACAATATAAATATGATGCCCTTAGTACAAAAAAACCAAACAGTTGTAAGTCTAAAAAGAAACAAAATTAACAAAGAATGGCTGGCTTGAAAAGAAACAAACATATGGAGAACATGAGCTAAAATAATAATTGGTAAAAGAAAAAAGAAAAGAGAATGAGAAAATCAACCATTCTCAAACCATTAAGGCAAAGTTAGATTGAAATACTGGATCGAACGAAACCCCACCCATCACATTTATTCGTTTGGGCATTTGTTATTATTTATTTAATTTAGATTTAATTGTTTTCTTTATTCATTTTTGCCAACTTATAACTAATATTTATTTAATATGCAACCGGAGCTTGGCCACTTTATCTCCGGATCAAAACAGTAAAAGAAGAGGTCCACGAGAATGTTTGCAACGGCCGGGCCGTTGTGGGTTTCATTTAACATGTCGATGAATGGAGACATCATTAAATTTGAACCACCAAAGCACGTGGAGTCGTGGAGGCGGTACGACTATAGAGCTGCTAGAAGCCAAATGGAGGCCATTCACCAATTTGATCAAATGTGTGCCGGGTCTATCTCTCTTGGAGATACCAGCAGGGCTTCAACGCCATCCTTGCTTCTTTTACTTTGTTCACCATTTTGGTGGGCTTCAATCTTAGCGATTTGCAGGAGACAAGGTCGGTCATCTCTTGCTCTCTTATCCATGTGACAATGTTGCGTTCTTTGTAGATATTTTGTTATATTATTCATAATCTCGTGGAAGAATGGAGGGATCCTAAGTTAGATTCCTTTCTTGGTGTTTCTGGATGTATTTCATGGGAGATATACCAGCAGAGCGTAATGCACATCCTTGGTTCTCTTTTACTTTGTTCGTCTTGCTCGTGGGCCGACTACAATAAAAGATAGCTTCTGCCACGATCATTCCCATGGAAAGGTCTGTGGTGGACAAAATGGTAAAAGTTGTTCCTCTTTTAGCAGAATACTTTTACAAGATAATAAGAGGAGGCAAACATTTTCAAGGGAGAGAGAAGGACGGGCAATCTGTGATCGCCTTTCCATGCTTCTCTCGTGCAGCCTTCGAACATGACGAGGTTCTTGCCGATGAGAAGGAGTACAAGAGAGCCAGGACTCTTTTCCTCCACTTGATTCCCTCATCTATCGATGAGGCAGAGAGCAAACAGAGGCTCCTCCCCTGCCTACTCGAACACGATCTTATCCTAGACCACGAGATCAGAAGCAATGTCGTTTTCTCACTTGTAGAGTTCTTCTCATCCAGCCTCAAGAATGCCGGTGGATTTATGCATGGGGCAAACATTAAGGAATGGTTAAAGAGAGAGAGTTCCTCCACTTGACGATTTATGTTTGATACCGACAGATCTCTTTTGTGTTTTGTGCATTTTTTTCCCCATTGCGTCGCTTAATCCTTGCTGTTTGTTGCTTAATGAGGTTATTCATATCTACTGAATTTGTTAGATATTTCGTGCATGAATATGAAGTATGTGGCTGTCTTGGTGCAATTTTTAACTCACAAAAACAAGAAGCTTCCTACTGAAATAATGGACTTATGAATAAGCACGTGGATGGAGCTGAAGTAACTTGGGAAGATCACCAGAACATCAATATATTCAATGGGCTCAATAATCGGTTTCATGAGCTTGAGCATGAGATGAAAGCCGCCACGGTGTCACCTTTTTTTTTCTTTTCCTTTTGGACTTTGTACTTTCTGTTTACTGTTAGATTTTGGTCCTCATGTTTTTTTAGAAATTATAGAATATGATAGTTGTCCTTGGTATGTACTTCTGGATTCCAGTTGTTGGCGGTAAATCAAAGATATCCATGTTGTCCTGCATATGTTATTTTCTGAAGCTCCAGATGTTGTTAGTGGTAGTGGACACGAATCATGTTAAGCATGAAAGTGTATGCATTTAGGATAAAGATCATTGTATTTGAGCTTTTTCAAGAGAAGTTTGCAAAGTGATCAGATTGCAGATAAAATCTTCTTACCCTGCATCAATTATCAATTTGTGATTACAAATACGACAGATGTACACAAGGTCATACAGTCAAGTATCTACAATTTGGTTTTAACAGCTGAAAGCCTGAAATGCAGTTGTCACATTTTCATGTCACCCACAAATTCTGTCTATCGAGAAAAGATGAAGAACTGAAAAGTTCAACAACTGAAAAGAAGAATTATTTTCAGTGGAAGGACAAAAATTGATAAACAAAAGTCTACAGGCATATCGTTGTTAGCATTCCTGTGGCCCATCTGCCTTGGCTGTCAAGGAAGCAGCATGGGGACTTGCTTGTCATGCTGCAATATCTCAGGTAACTCCAAGTGTTTGCATTTTAATGCTTTTCAGCTTATTAATTCAGTTTTTCAACATTAGACAAGCTAGAAATGGAGGGATAATTGTTTCACCAAAAAATATGTGACCATTTCATATGTGCTTGTTATAGGCCATGAAATGAAGTATGGTGGTAGACACATCACTGATCTGTAGAATGGGTAATTAGATCCGTTTACCTTTTATGCTGTGGGGAAGTGAGTGAAGTTTTTTAACCTATTTGCACTTTGCAGCCTGTCACGGTGCTCTGCTCTATGAGTTTCTTTATCTTTTGTAGAGAGTCTGCTGCTAAACGTTTGCCAGCATTAAAAATCATATGATTCTCACAAGTTACATAAACTAAAATATAGATCATATAGCTTATTTAAGCAATGTTGAGGCTCCACTGTTTTCTTCTTGCTTTATCTGTTACATTTGTGCTGATATGATAATGTTAGAGTGCATTCAACTCGCAAATCAGGAGCATGGTTGATTTTATGCCTTTAGTTACATCCAAAGGGAACAGATATTAAAGACTTGGCTTTGTGCTTCGGTCGAATGTATCTAATTTTTGAAGTCTTGAACATCAAATATGAAATGTAAATGTTCCTTCAGGTCTATCTGAATAGTCCTTGAAATAAAGGTCAATCAGACGATCCATGAGGACCAAGAAACGCTCATCACTGCATTTTTGTGATGCTCAAGTATCTAGTTTAGGGCCCCATACATGATGACCCAATATGCCATTTTTGCCATAGCCATGGTTGTACATCCCTAAACCTTAACAACAAATATTCCTTGGAGATTTTTCAGAAATCCAAAAATATTCTGCTATATTAGAAAACAAGGTGTAAGTTAAGCAATTTTTTTTTCCTTTACATGATAAAATATTTTTTCTATACATCATTGTTGTAGAGTCCACAAAATTTGATCTTAGATCACTTAGATTTCAAAATCCAAAGATATGACCGTCCCTCATCTGACCCTGCATCAGCCCATTTGACAATGGAAAATACTAAAGTGAGGATCCAGGTTTTAACTAGTATTATCAATGCATGCAGTCATGTACATAATATCATTGTATGCAGTCATGATGATATACATTCATAACTAAACCAAAATTTGAGTGTGTTATCCTACTAGGATGTAATAAAGATCAGGCATTCTTATATATAATGTATGCACATGTCAAATATGCGCTACTCTCTGATGTGTTTTGTTTATGAGCAGACACAGAGGAGTGGTGCTTCATATTTTGCATGGAACAATGGCATTAAAAATATGTGACATTAGAAATTTGCCAAGCATCAAGTATGGTTCACTTTTCAGAAAGCACAACTATCAAAGAGGTGGCTAATTATATGTGAAGGAGAAAAGACATTAAAGTACATTTTGAATAATGTAATTGGATTCAATATCTAAAAGGGCAGCAGCTTTGATAGTGAAGGCAGTATGGAATTTCCAAATCTATGAACTTCCCTTTATCATTTCCAAGCTTGTGCAACAATCCTTTGGTCGATAAAGCTGTGGGCGTATGGATCTATTTGGATCTTGATAATAGTTTAGTCTTGTAGTTGATTTTCTCTTTATGGTATTGATGCTTTTTCTTTCTTTCTTTCTTTGCTTTTTTTTGTGCAGGTTGGTATTTTCTTTGTCCCAGTTCCGTAATTACTCTGAGATTACTGTTTTCATCAAACTTTTATCTGGATCAATCTGACTCAAACCAATGATTAGCATTTTAACCAGAGGATGATTTGCCATTGTTATGGTGATGAGCTTTCTTTTTGTCTATGTTGATCCACTGTCACAAATATCACAACTTAATTGAAAAAGACGCGTTAAATATGTGAAAAATAAGTCAGACCAATAAAACAGCAATACAACGCATCTTTTTTAAAAAATGTTAGAATAAAAAAACAAAAAAAAACGTGAATTATACACGTTTTTAATATTTTTTATTAATTTATTCTTTATTTAATTTTAATATTTTTCAGGATTTTTTAAATGTTTTAAATTTTTTTAATTTTTTTTATTTTCAAATATTTCAGAGATATACAACTTTGTCGTGTTATCCTCGAGAAATTCATGTTCACCTCATGCTCTAATAATTTAATAATTTCAGATAAATATAATAATATCAGGTAAATATATCATATTACACTGACATCATGTTCACCTCATGCTCTTATCCAGCATTACCAATCAACTTCTATTTGAAAATATACCAGCTATCAAGGTTATGTTAGTGCCGAACACTATTTTGTATGTGACTATGTATCAAATATATTGTTGTTTAGCAGGGGGTTGTGGTCTACTCTTCGATTGAAGCTTGTAATGGATCCAATAAACCAGGCATTTTAGCATACTGAAAAAAATATTTCTGATATTGGTTTCAACCAAGCATTCTTAAAGACATTTTTTCTGCATTATGTTCTTTTCTCTAGTCCTTAGTGTTTTGCAATCAGTTTGACAAGGCCTATTTTATTTCCTGACAATTGTGCAGGAGATATTTGTTGTTTTGGCTGATACATTTCACAAGCTTGGTTTCAATTGCATGTTTCGGTTCTACATGGGACTAATTTTCTGGATGAATCAATTGTTTGTCTTCTTGTTTCAGTTTCCAATAAATTGAAGTATTTTATAGTAAGTTTTGTCCTATTATTATTTTCTTCTAAAACTATTTCACGGAGCCTTGATTTTGGCTATAAGTACTCATTTATTTCATCCAATCCTCCATTTTTTGTTTTGTTTGTAGGTGATCAAGATCTTAGCTTTCTTCATGATCCATGAATTGGAATGGAATTTAGGAACTTATTCTGAGGTGAAGATTGCTTTATCTTTCTTTTTTGTTTTCTAATGACAGAAAAAATAGGAGATTTCTGAGCAGGCCAAGATTTGTTTGCCCAAAAGGTTGATCATTTACAGTATTGTATGTCTCCACTAGTTATTTGTGTAGAACGTGCAATATATTTCTATTTTATTTATGAAATTTTTCTTACTGTACCAGAGATAATATGTTCTTTCACATACCCCTTAACATCATTCTTAAACTTCTTGACTGTTTGGATACAAGTATAGGTACACTACATGAAAATGAGAGAATTAGAATTGTTTCTGGGAGAAATAAGATGCTAAGCTGCTAATATGAGAAAATTAGAATTGTTTCACCATACTAGTCTCTGGGATTAAATTTTCTAGAAGTGTATGAACCTGCTATTTTTCTATTTATTTTCTCTATTTCGACCAGAAATGGCTTGTGGAGCTTTTTGATAAGAAAGAAGCAGGCATGCTCAAAGGACACTTATTTTCTACTATTTTTATGTAATTTTTTTATAATTTTGAATTGTATAAACAATATCTTTTATAGTACAATTACTTATTTCTATGTTCTCTCTCTCTCTCTCTCTCTATATATATATATATATATATATATATATATATATATATATATATATATATAATAAAACAAAATGTAGAATAAATACAATGGCCATGACTTTTTCCATAGCTTATGTACAAGTAACTGTGGCTGTTGCAAATAACGGTCACAGCAAAAACCATGGCTAGTGGCCTAGGTACATCATGGCTGGTTGATAAAATAGCCAGTCACAAAAAAACGTGTTTTTTAAAAGAAAAACAAATGGACATGATAAGTAAACCTAGATTTTTTTTTTTGCATTTTTTCCCTTTTCTTCATTTTTAAAATTTTTTAAACAGTTTTTTTTTCATTTTCTATATTTGTCGCAAATCTACTTATTTGTTGATGTTTGTGTTTATAGTTTCTCACTTATTTTATTTTTTCTTAATTTGATTTTTTTTAATTTTTAAAAATTTGTTGTATTTTTCTTGTTTTTTCTCCTTTATTTTGAAGCTCACCGTATTGTAGCCGAGAAAAAACTTGCGGTTTAAAACTCAAGATGTTTTTTTGTGACTATGGTCAAAACCATGACAAAAAGTTAATAGCTACAAGGGTTTTTGCCAAAGTCAGCTTAGTTAACAGCCACAGGAAATGTCATGACTGAATACTTTCAGCCACAGTTTCGGGGTTTATTTCATGGAAGCTCTCTTACCGCTTCAACAATGACTTTTTGGTTTTGTAATCGGTCTCCTTTTTCTGTAGCTCTTGCTTTCTGGATCGCAATAATCGGGAACCGAAATGGGTATGTCTGCTTTGCCGCAAGAGATGAAATTCTGCTTCATCATCTCAAACCACTCTATACAAGTCGCTTCACTTGTGCGACGTCTAATCAAAGAGGATCATTTTTGTCTGTTTCAAAGTTTGAAGAACTATTTCTGAATACCATTTTTGTATGAAAATTAGCGGAAAGTCTATCTTGGGCTCCTGATATTTTCTAGAAAAATATCCTTTTTTGCTGATTCCAGAGGAAATCTGTCGCCGATGAAAACATGGGAAATGGTATTTGTGACAATGATGTTATCTAGTAATTCCAGCTGCAAGTGCTTAATTAGTTTTTAGTTTTTCATTTCAGAATGGTCACTTATTTCCAGCTGAGTTTGATGTTGGAATTTTCAAGGCTTGTACAATTCTTTTTCCTTTTTAAATGTCTTTTTCATATGATTTACTTACTTCTTCACTCATCGGCAAGCATCTAGTTTCGTTTGTCGACTGTTTCATGGTTCCTGGCATCGTTGTTGATCCAACATGTGCCCAAACAAGCTCTGATAGGTCAGCTGTCATAATGCTGGATTAAGTAAATTATATTGTGAATATAAGTTTGTTCCACCATTTTTCCTTTATTTGGCTCTTTTTCCTTGTAATCCCCTGTACAAATTTTTAAGCCATTTACTCTGCTACTTCTCCTCTTCTTTATTGCAAATTCTTCAGCTTGAGCCATTTACATTATTAATCCTTATTTTATTAAATTTGTTCATTGTGGTTCATTTATAAAGAAACATTGCCCTTGTAGTTATGATGGACAACGTGCTCAATTTCACAAATTAATGGATGGTTCCATAAAAGTCTTATCTCAAAGCGGAGAAGAAACAAATTCAAGATCTCCATATTTGGTAAAGATAATCAAGGAGTCATCAAAACAAGCAGCAGAGACTTACATTTTGGATGGGGAGATGATAAGAAGTTTTTACAATTTGTCCTCTTCCCATCTGGTTGATAGAACAACTTGTGCTCCATGGATGTCTTTGTACTTTTGTTGTTCCTCATGCAATTGTAGTGTTAAGGGGCTATTAGGCACCAGTAACGAATTGTGACTATCTAGTAAAACAGACTTAAAAATTGGGGCAGATTCATCGAACCATGTAAAGTAATGATGTATGAATCTACCCTAAATTTTAGGTAGAATCGCTGGACGGTAACAATCTGTTATTGGTGCCAAGTGGCCCCTAAAGGACTATGATTGAGACATTGGTGGCTTACACCTTTTCAAAGATGTAAAACTTTTTGCTAAATGGTTGAACTTCTGTTTGAAGTCTAAGCCAATGTAAATCCAAAATGAATCTGTCACTAAGGGCCATGGGGCAATCTAGTAACTTTCTTCGTCCTTTCACTTGATAAGAAGTCTTCTGGAAGGTAGAAGGCTTGCTGATGTAAGTTTGTGTTCCCTTATCACTTGATAAAAGTCATCTAGAAGGTCGAATGCTGCTGCTGTAAGTTTGTATCACGAAAACTTTGACAGTAAAAGAATCAAATATTTTCATAAAACAAACTGGAACAAAGAATGTTTGTAATAGATAAGTAGTCACAACACTTGTGCTAAATAAGTAGTTATAGCACATTAGCTTGTTGAGATTATGTTATAGGTTTAATTATATGTGTATTTTGAATCATAACACTGGTGGCTCTTATAACAATCAAAAATTAAGATTTTCCATAAAATCAACCGGCATTGTATATGCATATAGTAAAACCAGTACCGAAATGGGAATATATATATGTATATATACATAATAAATGTATAAAGAGAGAGAGAGAGAGGGAGAAGGAGAGAGAGACGTGTGTTTGAATTCTTGTGGTTGGGAGGTGTTGGATTGAGGTTGAGAGGTAAAGAGAAGCCTTCAACTTTTTATACTATTTTCTTGAGTTGTAATAATATGCAGTTGAATATGACCAGGAGATTGGCCTTTTCATTGAAGGATTTTTATACAAATCTATAGCATTTCTCATCTGACCATGAGAGTTTACGTAAGTTGAGCTTGCCAAGATTGAAGTCAACTCGTTTACTTAACTTTAACCCGAACACGGCTCCTTTATTAGATGAGTTGAGCTTGATCCGAGTTTGACTAAGAAAGGTCAAGAGTGCACCAGAGTTGGCTCGACTCATTGAACATCCATAATTGTGGTTAGGAATTAAAGCTTGTTTTGCCTCTTCATTTAATTGAACATCCCGGCTGTCACTGCAACCCCATTTCTCTGAAGAAGATACATCATGCCATGGGTTGTCCAAGAAATGCTGCAATACTTCATGCAGTGAACAAATAAGACCATCTAAACTGAATAGGAATGCCTCAAATAACAAACCTGGCATGAATTTAGTGAGCAAGTATGGTAAATGACTAAAATACCCTTAGTTAACAGTGAAAAAAAACTTTTTGTAAAAAGCAAAAATGAAAATGAAAAAAAAGTAAAAAACTAAAAATGACATTTCTTTTTAACAAATGACCAAAATGTCCTTCCATCCTTTACTAGGTAACATGTGCACGATGCACACAACTTTCTCTCTCAAGTAACAGTCACCTGGGCAGCGACTTTGGTATTTTTGTCTAAGAAAGAGGTACCAAACCCTTTGGTGTTGGACCCATAAGGATAGGGGCGGAGCTAGGAATTTTTCATGAAGCGGGCCAAATTAAAGTTTCTAAATTTTTTTACTAGGGATCAAATATCATTTTTCAAATTTTTTATATAGAATAAGTGAAATTTTTTAAAATTTACATGTAAAATTTATATATATATATATATATATATATATATATATATATATATGTATGTATTGAGGTTGGGCCAGGGCCCTTGTGAGCCGCACCATGGCTCCGCCTTGCATAAGGATGATCCTATGTTAAGCTTGATTCAATTAACATGATAGCCATGAGAGCTTAATGGTTTTTGTATGCCCATCTGCAATCTGCTCTTCAAATGATGTTCGTCTCGCAACAATAGTGCCTTGAGCAACTTTGTCCCTAACAAAATGAACATCCACTTCAATGCGCTGTCTTCGATTATGAAAAAGTTGGAGTAGCCGCTAAATATTTTGCCTTCACAATGTCACACCATATGGATGGTGGATTTTTTTTGTTCTTATTACAAGTTCAACTAGAAATATGTCTACGACGTTGCATATTCTGTTATGTGGGCCACTGCATGGCATTCGGCCCCGTCCGGATCGCCATACATATGAACTTCTTTGTTCTTGGGTGGTTTGAACTTTGAAGATTAGACAATGAATGGTAGCTTTTAAGAATCTTAATATTCTCTTGACAGCTCCCCATTGAGATTCTACAAGATCCTAATAAATTGGCTGAACCTTATAATTACACCTAAATTTTTAAGTTTCATATATATCTAGCGTCTTCACAATTATTTTCAAAAAATTTGGGTCTCAAATACTTCAATTTATTGCAGTTCTGAATTTAAATCTAAACTTCCGACCCAAGCCCTACCTCAGTCTAGGCTGATAATTCATGTCAAATCTAGATCTAAACCCAATCCAAAATCCAAAGTCAAGATCCAAAAACCAAACTTAGATCCAGATCTTGATCCAAATCCCAATTTTAGATTAAAAAATAGATCCCTAGATCCCAATTTGGATCTAAAGCTGAGCTCTAGAACTAAAACTATATAGAAAGAGAGAGAGTGACAGCAGCAGTGCACTCAGATCTGTTCATAGAATGGATCAAGAATGCAGGTTCACACGGATCGGATTTTAGAATGGATCCAAGATCCAATTAGCTAGGAAGCTCTATTCAAATGAACGGGTAGTTTATTTGGAGCGGCTGAAGATGATAATTAATTGGAAACCCTAAATTCATTTTTCTTTCATTTGTACATGTTTCGTTCTTTTAAGTTCATTTTTTGTTGTTGTTCTTCACTAGATTTGTAGTTTTCCTCAAGTAATAGAGCTTATACTTTAATTACTGCTTGGAAGAGAGAGAGAGAGAGAGAGAGAAAGTGGCCTTTTGTTTTATCAACAAATCTTTCTGTTTGTTTACGGTTCCAAAGTTCAGTCGCTGAAGATTTGATATTTTATGCTTATTTTTGGTTCTGAAATGTCTAACGTGGTGGCTTAGTGGTTCAGTTTTTTTCTTTTACTTGTTTTATATTCAATGGGAAACCTGATGAACACTACCAAAAAAAAAAACAATAGTTTTACCATGGGAGGAATGCATCAGTAAAAATTCCAAAGCCGTCAGTATATGTTGTAGCCACAATTTAATGAGCACCAGAATTCAAAGGTTGAACTTTCCTTTGTTTTTAGGGCCTCTACACTTCAGTAAGTTAAAAAGGTACAGAAGGTTCATGTAACAAGATACAACAAACTATTATAACAATTGATATATACTTACACTTTACCTTTTATACTCTTCACCTTATAAAAGCAATTGACAATGCCTCATCATTGATGGTACCAAATACATCATTTTTGAAGTAGAAAATCAATTTCTCTATGTTCCAATAACCTTTCTTAACCTTTGAGAGGGAGACAATCTGTTCTTGTACATTGCTGGAAATGCAAAAAAGAACATCGTGTCCTGGTGTGTCTTTACTGAGCAGGAAAGTATTAACCAATATCAAATTGGAGGCAGACTCAGGAATGTTTTGTTGCAAGAGCCAAACTATAGTTTCAAAATTTCAATAAGTGCCAAAATAGAATTTTTTAAAATTTTCACTTAGTTAAGCTAATTTTTTTGAAGGATACATATAAATTTTTGCATTTTTTGAACCAAGGAGTTGGGGGGGGGGGGGGGGGGTGTGGTGAGGGTCCTCCCCAGCACCAAGCCCATTTTCTTTTATTAAACACAGGAACACCCACACCCTAGAATCTTCATTCCATTCCATCACACACAGGGGTGGAGGGAAGGGGGAGCCGGCATGAACCTTGGCCACCTCCCCCCCCCCTTCAGATTTTAAAAACTTTAAAAATTTGTATGTAAATCTAAAAAAAATAGTTAAATATATATAAAAAATTAAAAATTTCTATTTTGGCTCCTGTTAAAATTTTGGAACTATAGTTAACCTACACAACAAAAAAATTCTGGCTCTGCCCCTGATCACACATGCCTCATAACTAGAATGGTGACAACGGTCCCCATTCCAGTGATTCCTTGACACAATTTTCTGGAAGCAAGTTACCAGTTAAAGTTTCCTATAAGATCAAACTATAATAGGTCAAATTATTCGATGGTACAGACTTTTAATCAACAGCATCCTTTTATGTACCCACTGCACGTGGTCTCCCCTTTGCACCTTTTCGCTTCTCATCCTCTCTCTTCATGACTTTATCGACAGTATTTTTCCTCTCTCATTTGTCTTCTCCTAATTTCTTTGTTGCCATCATCGAAGTTACCAGTAAGAGGGAGTCGGGAATTTTTCATGAGGGTCGAATTATGGTTTCAAACAAACAACAACAAAAATATAATTTTTCAAACTTGTTACATAACATATATGAATTTCTGTAAAATTTTATATGTAAAATTTTACTTTTATTTATTTTTTTAGGTCTAGATACCATTGATTGTGGATCAGAAAATCAGGGAGGACGAGTTCAGCTTGGACTCATTAAAAAATTGGCAATGCTCTACCTTGAGTTTCAACCAAGTGAATGAGATGGAAGAATCCAAAGGAAATTTGAAGATATTCCTTGTGTCGAGTTCCAGACATGGATGCGAGTTCCAGATCTTTTTGTTTTTTTTTTGGCTTCCCTCCTTTATTGCCTTCTCCAATAAGGGGCAGAGCCAGAATTTTTTCATGAGGTGGGTGGAATTAAGGTTTCTAAAGTTTAACTAGGGCCAAAATATTATATTTCAAATTTTTTATACAGAACAAGTGAAATTTTCTAAAATTTACATATAATTTTTTTTTTTAATTTTTTTAAAGTGGGGCCAGGGCCCATGTGGGCCTTACCTTGGCAACATCCCTATCTCCAATCATCTAAAGGCTCTTCATTTCTTTGCCATCTTGTTCATTGATTTGATTCTCATGTGGAATTTTTTGGAATAACTTTTTGTGTTTCTTTCATAAATTTTTATTTCTGTATTTCTTTACTCCTATCAATGGCTTTTGTGATTGCACTCGGATTTGATGTTCCTTTTCCTGGTTGAAAAATTGATTTTTACTTCGACCTCTTGAGTTTATGTTGATTGATTTTTACAATAGGAAGAAAACAGATCAGATAGAGAAAGAGCCAATGGATGGAAGCAACTATGTCCTTCCTCTGTTCTTCTCTATCTCAATGTATAAAAACAAAATTCAAAATTAGCATACAAATTCAAGAGATCGCAATGGATAAAAGCTTGATGTGTTAAAAGACCATGATTTTACTTCTTAGAAACATGTTTAAAAATGTGACCTTCTTTAACAACAAAAATTGGGTTAAACATACCTATGAGTTATTGTTCACACCTCACTTTCACGGTGTGGAATGTGAAGTTTGTGCACGAATCAGCAAAAAATCAAGTTTTGCTTGAAAATAGATTTTAAGAGAAAGTGACCCATCCCTTCCACCATTAACAGCTGTAATTAATCGAAGGTCTGAGTTTTCTCAAGCTTGACAAGTTATTTTTTTTATACAATGTGTGAGGATTGGAATTCGGATTATAGATATATACAGTAGTCTGATTATTGGCCTGTTTGTGTTAAAAAAAGAAAAAAAAAAGGAAATGAGAAAAAGTGAAATTATTGTCAAGATATTTTGGAAAGATCAAAATCATTGAATTTTTTTCCTTTTTTTGCAATACTTTATAAAAAATATAATCATATTTTAGTTTTTCTTGGTTTATTTTATCTTTTTAATAACTTTTTTGAATTTTTATTAATGTCGGTAAGACATTAAAAAGTGAAAAATGAAAACGAATTCACATAGTTTACCTAATACCCTTAATTATATCCATTTTTTTGGATATTCACATATTCATATTCAAATTCGAATTTGAATATGAATAAAGAAAAAACAGATCTGAATTTGAATTCAAAATCTGATTTCACATTCCCAATCTGATTCTTATATTGAGATCCAAATCTGAATTTTGAACCGAATTTTTCCAATTTTCAAAATGTAAAAGAATTAGATATAGGAAATTTGTATAAAAAAAATCTGACCCGAATCCAATCAGGTATTTATGCATATCCGAATCTGAATCTGGTTGGATGTCATTTTTTAAATATGATTTGATTTCTTAATCAGATATTAAAATTTTTTTCACATCCAATTTTTTGGATCGGTTTGATTAGATATTCAATTCAAATCTAGTATATTGACATCGCTAAGTTCAAGTAAGTTCATTTGTTCAAGTAATTTGTTTGATCTAGGTTATCATTTTATTTTTGTATTTTTTTAAATTAAAATGCAAAAAAGTGGTAAAGTCAAATGGGCAATTGGTAAAGGAACTAAAACGAGTCTAGCTCAAATTGGGACTCAGTCTACTCGGGTTGATCTCAAGCTAACCTGGTACAGCTCAACTTGAGCGTGGACTGAATAAGATATGAGTGGAGTCGAGTGACCTCAACTCGGCTCGTGTACATCCCTACTAGTGAAAGGGTACGAGGTAAATACTATCTCTGCTCTTTCCTTATTCCAAATCACTTTCTTCAGCCAACAGTTGATGAATTAAAAGACTCACGAAAGACCCTAGCTGGGGCCCTCGCAGTTTTGTTTTCTCTCTCCCTCAATGCATTAAGGTTTCTCATCATAACTACCATAGAATCCAAACCTCCCATTATGTCCTGCAGCTCCAACCTGCAACCCATCCCTTCCTCTACATGGGCAACTAATTCTGGCCGCTCCCTTTGAGTACTCAGAGCTTATAGCCCAATTGCTTCTACCACACCTTCGTGCACTCAGACTTAGGATCCCACATGCGTGGATGCATGTGGTTTAAGAAGGGTGGATTGTAACAATTCAAAAGTTTAGTCTCATATGGAAGATTGTGAGAAACCTTAAAATGCTCCTAAAGGGAGTTGTTAAATGATTTGTTGTCCTGGTTCGTAGCTTTTTTCAAGCTGAAATCGAAATTGCTAGGAGGTGGGTTGTGATCTACATGACTATAAACCCAAGCATAGGAGTGGGTTGGGTCGTTATGGTGGTATCAGAGCACGGTTCAACATTCAGACTTAGGGTTCCACATAGACAGATGCATGTGCCTTAAGGGGGTGTATTATAGTAAAGTTTAGTCTCGATTGTGAGATAATTTCAAGGGCTTATAAAGGGAGATGTTAAACGGTTGGTTGTCTTAGTTTCTAACTTTTTTCAGCCTGAAACCAAAATTGTTAAGGAGTAGGTTTGCATATCCTGGACTAGGAGTCTGAGCCCGATAGTGGGTCGAGTCCTTACAATGACAAAAATGTGAAAGTACCATGCAGTGGTACATTTTTTAGAAAGCCTTTTGCTGAGTGAGAGGAATATGTCAGTGGCCTAGCGAGAGCTGAATCTACCAACAAGATCGAAGTTGGTGTCAAGCGTAGTTGGCAACCCATGCGTTCGGATGGCAACTCGGTTACCGAATTGCCTCAGTGACTTGTCCAAGTCGGGTCTCAAAAGCTAAAGTTATAATAAAATGCTTTTACTGTTGTTTTTGTGGTGTTCAAAGATTGAAATTTGAAAAATTATGTTCTTTTGGTGGTCGCTAAAATGAAACAAATAAAAAACGAAAAAAATGTTTCTAAAAAATAGTAATACGAAAAACATCATTGGAAACCATTATTATGGATTCTATTTTCATTGGAGGATATAGAGTTTCTCATGCATCTCTCATCCTTCTCACCCTCTTTTTTCCTCTTATTCGGGTTTGGTCTCATTTTCGTTTTTAGTTACTGTCCTTCTCACCATCCTCTCTCCCTCTCTCTCTCTCTCTTTCTCTCTCTCTGCTTGATGGCTTCTCGAGAGGCCAGGATGCTGGATGATTTCTGTCGGATGACTATTAATGCTTCCCATTGGATCACTATAAGTGTTGTTATCTGATCACAAGAGAAAAAAGATGAATGAACAGCCAAACAAAACCCTTGCCTATGAGCTTCCTTTCGAGTTCTGACTAACAACAGAGCTTGAATCATTGCAAATGAGTGTTGTAAAAAAATGGGTATGAGTGACAGATTCGCTTTTTTTTTTTGTATCCAACCAAACTCGGGTGATTCAGAGCCGACTCAGCTATTCCAAGCAACCCGGGTGATTCAGACATGATTCTTTTGAAAATCAGATGTGTACCGATCAAACCTGGAACCATGACTCATTTCCTAGCGATTCAAGATGACTCAAGCGATTTCTGAGTTGGATCACCGAGTTTGCCAACCATCGTGTCAGGGAGTGCGGACAATATACCTTCAACTTCATTCCACATCTCATCTCCTTGACTCAGGAGCATGACTCAGAATTAAATCCAACTAACCATCAAACTTTCAGTACTTTCATTGGCAGTTATGTTATGCCCATTGGATTTAATACCTTCAACTTAGTACAGCTCCTACCTCATTAACCCAAAAAGATAACACCCATAGGAATCGAACTAATGAGCACGTTCTCATCGACAGGGAGTGGAAACACAAATTTTTCATGAGAAAGGCCAAATTATAGTTTCAAAATTTTAACACCGCCGAAATATGATTTTTCACAAATTTGTATAGGATAAATGATTAAAAAAAAATTACACTTGAGTTGTTATAGCTCCACCCCTGCTCATCGGCTTGCGAGCCTAACCGGAAATGCTATGTCCCTTGGGACTATATTGCCCTGGATCACATGCCATGGTGGGGACTCCTGAGATCAAACACAATCGGATAGGACCCACTTCAGACAATGACCAGGGACCTCATTCAAGCCATGTGCCCACGCTTTCGCAGTTGACCGGCCGCAGTCTCTGATCATATCCTTGAGATTTATGGTTGCAAACAGAGACAAGTCGCGAACAGCTAAATACATTAGAAGATGACAAAAGCCTTGAACAAGATCAGACCTATTCACGCTGCCTGCTTGAATTCCCACTGCAGAAACAAATTTGCAAATTAGCCGCTAATTCATCTACAGAATGAAAAAACTCATCATTCTCTTCTTCAAAAGGATGATATGATATTTCCATGGTATAAATTTCTTTTCTTCAAAAATTGTGAAGCCACTAATGGAGGGGGTGTTCAATGAAGGACGAATTGTGGAATTCTAACATTAAGATTCTCTAACAAAGAATTTTGATTCTTTTTTTGCAAGCTCATTCTTGAATAAAAAATTCTAGAATCGTGAATATTATCTGAGGTGTAGAATTATGATTTTAGAATTTCTTTCATCTCCCTTTACAACACATCATGATGGTTTTAGTTCATGTTTTATCAAATGCATCATTTTCAATTATGAAATCAAAATTTCAGGCTAGCACAAAGGAAAGCTAGAACAGGAATTTTCGTTGTAATTCTATTTTTGAGGTGAAATTTTGTTTATAAAATCAAAATTCAAGGCTTTCAAACACTTTTGAGAGACATCCTCGTCAATCGACAATGTATGCATCACTGAACCAAAGGTCTGCCAAAGAAGCAAATTTGAAAATGCTTAAAATAAAATGCCATTTATTAGGCAGAGTTCTTTCACAATTATGCTAGTTTTAGGCTCTTCAAATTCCCTAAACCAACAAGAATGGGCAAGAAGAGTTCTGAGAGACATCCTCATCAATCGACATTGTATGCATCACTGAACCAAAGGTCTGCCAAAGAAGCAAATTTGAAAATGCTTAAAATAAAATGCCATTTATTAGGCAGAGTTCTTTCACAATTATGCTAGTTTTAGGCTCTTCAAATTCCCTAAACCAACAAGAATGGGCAAGAAGAGTTCTGAAGCCAACAGTTATGTGATTCTTGCCATCTATTCAGAACTCAAGAGTACGCTTATCAGGTGAGAATGCTTCAAAGATTTTACCCATTGAAGACAGTGATGCGGAGTCCAATGAAAGGGTTTCTTTTCTCATTAGCTAAAAAGAATTAATCTAAAGGATTGGATAGAAGATAAATGTTAGACTTTAATCATTTTCAAACTAATAGTTGTTTTGGAGTTGAATCTGCCGTCTCTCAGTTAAAGAACTATGAGTATTTCTTATTGCTATGTGGTGAAATGACTCCTCGAGATTGAAGCGTAGAAGCCAAAAGTGGTAGGTAGGCCTCGGCGATAACATTCAGAGACACCTGATGGGTCTTAGATGAGCACCTAAGCAGGGCCTAGACAAGGAAGAAACAGTAAATGAAGAAAGAAAGACAAGAGGAAAGAAGAACAAGAAGGAAAGAGGGAAACAACAAAAGAAAAAGAAAGAAGAATGGTAAAAGTAGAGGGGAAAAGGATTTAAAATAATTCTTTTCTTGACTATTAAGGGTTGAAGAAACATGCAACGCAGTTTGTTTTTCCCCTTCCAGCAAGTTGAAGGAAAACCAGACCTGAACCCTCTTGCGAGGATAGATTCTTTGGATGGCTTACAGACCTCTGGCTTTTAAGTTTACAGGTTCAGATTAGGCAGAAAAAAGCAGCACATGTAAACAGAATTATGACAGTCACACAAATCCCACTATGCCAACACATTTGGTTCTAAAGATCAAGAGTCTCCCAGCTTATTACCCGGTCATTTTAAGTCCCAATAAATTAAATATAAATATGACATAAAGCATCACTCGGAGGTTGATATACACAAAGAAAGTCATATATGGTTGAAATGTAAACAGATAGGAGTTTTATATACAATTATAATATTTTATTATGATTAATTATATTTTATATATTATTATATATTAAAACATATACTTATTTTTTAATTTAATCGGGCATGGATCAGGCTTGGATTTTAGGTGTTGGACCGGCCGGAGTCCGACTCCTTATCGAGCCAGGCTGGGTCGATGCCCAGGCTTAGACATAGAACCTGCGTAGCCTTGCATGAATGTGCCGGCTTGGGCTTGGAGCACGTGGCTCTGTTGAGGGCAGTCAACCACAGAGGGGTACCTTGAAGAGTGGGTAGCAAGGCAGCCAAGGCGAAGATAGGTTTTTGTAGTCGATGTCCAATGGTCCAGGGCTAGTCGTGAACAAGAGAGTAGCTTTCTCGACCAGGCTGAGGCTGACGCTGCTAGATGGTGAGAAGGCCGAAGCAGCGGCAATGAAACAGGCCTGGCCTGCCTCAGTGTAATAAAATATTAATTACTAATTTTTAAAATAAGTTTTGCTTTTATATATGTAATATAGATATTTTAACTTTTGTTCACTAAAATTGAACTGTGCAGGGCTTAGGCTTAAGCCCAGGCATTGATCAAATGCCAACCAGAGCCTGGCCGTGGATGGCTGGATGTCAGAGTCTTCGACAAGACAGCATCTTGGCTGAGGCCTGAGCCTACCAGCAAGGGACGGGTGGTAGTGTGGCAAGTTGCTGGCTGCAGGTGGCTGCGAGTAGATGTCCTTAGCCATGACTGATGGTTGTTAGGCCTGGTGGCAGCTAAAGCCTGGTCCTAAAGGGAGGGTCTAGGGAGAGAGAGAGAGAGAGAGGGAGGAGGGGGGAGAAGTAGTGGCTGGTAAGCATAGGGCCAATGTTGGTGTTGTGTCAGACTACCAAGTTGTCATGATATGGGTTCTAGCAGAAGGTCTTCCTCTGAAGGTCTTCCTTTGAAGACCAGGCTACTGGTACTGGCTTTGTGCGCTGGTGAGCAAGCATGGCTTGGGTGCGAACCGATGTACACTGTGGAGCAGCTTGCAATGGTCGGCCTTGAGGAAATAGACAAACTTTGACTGGCAGTTTACAGAGAATGGTGGTAGAGTCCAACTTTGGTTCTGAAATATATGGTAGATCTTGGTCAAAGGATTCTGGGATAGAGAGAGAGAGAGATTGGCCAATGGACAGCGGTAAAGGCAGAACTTCCAAAGGATGTTTGTAGAGCCAATGTTGGCTTATTCTTTCTTTTTTTTTTGTTTTAATTTTTCTTTTTTATGCCAAGTGGTTAGCTAAGGGATTCTTTTACAATTTTGTAAAAGTTGTTACTGAGGGTAGTTTGGTCATTTTTATGTACAAATCTATAAAATTAATGTAGCGGATCATAAAGTTGATGTATTTGGAAGGAGGAAAGGCTGGGGGTAAGCCTCGGGCTGGGCTGCCGCCTGGTACCCGGTACCTGGCCCGACTCGGGTCCGGGCCCTGAAGATTTGAGTTTCGGGCTTTTTTTTTTTGGGCTCAGCCCGGCCCGGTAATTAACTGGTCAGGGGCCCGAAAAACCCGACAATAAATTTATTTATTTTTTTTCAAAAATAAACAGGCTTGGGGAGTTTTCTTCTCTTCTTTTCGCTGTTTTGCCGAGGACCGAAGTGAGTCTTCGAGGTTGCCAACTTGCAGGAAGGGCGGGCGGAGAGCGGCCACACCGATGAGGAAGAGGCTCGCAGACTCGCAGTCCTGGAGGAGGAGGCTTTGGGCAAAGGCGGCAGAGGTTGGTAGCGGGAAGTGGATGGCGGCGGCTGGCTTCCATTGCCCAGTTCCATATCTGACTTTCTTCTGATCGGATTGGGGTTAGGGTTGGGAAGGGTTAGGGTTAGGGTTTTCAAAACTTGCGGTTTAGTGGATTAAACCACAATCCCTCCTACTGTTTCCTCTGGTGGTGCGGTGGGTCCTTCGATGATGAAGAGTGCTCACTGCTTCTTCATCTGACTTTCTCCTCCTTTTATTTCTCATAATTCTAGCAACCAAGAAAAGGGAGAAAGAACAAAGAAAAGGAAAGCAACACAGAGGGGAAGGGAGAGACCCTTCACGGCAGCAGCAAAATGGGGCTTAGCGACCCTTTACTGAAGCAGGGAAAAGCTTGAAAGTCAGAGGGGGAGAGACAGACCTTCAAGGCAGCAGTAAAAGGGGGCTGGGACTCAGCGAGACCCTTCACGGCAGCAGAAATCGAGCCACGCTGTGCCTTGGGCATAATCTCAAGCCCAAAGCCCGATACTTTATCGGCCCGGGTTTCGAGCTGGCCCGATAGCCTTAACAGGCTTAGCTTTTGCATTTTTTTCTGGCCGGGCTGGGCCGACCCAGGTCGGAAGATTTTGTGTTTCACCGATAGTGCATGAGTTGTGTTTTCCCCATTGTTGCACACGATAAACTTGCAGATGGTCACCTAATTTGGAGTTCTCATTAATGGCACTGCTAGGATGCCTGTATACATTTTTAAAATTCACATTACATGGTTTTTTATTTTACTCTATGGTGAATGAAAGAAGATTTTATATGGTTGTTCTGGGCATGTGTTTCAGGTGAGCATCAAGACTAATCTTGAAGAATTAGCAGGCTGTAAGAGTGGTGATCTTTGGTGTTTGCCATTTTGTTTTTTGAAGGGCTAAACAAATGATCATTCATCTTCTATTAAGTGCATTGTACATGTATTACATATGTATGCCTGCTTTCAGAATCCAGGTTCCTGGATTGCACTTTGCACCCTGCTTGGCTTCTCAAGCAACTCTTTCTCGTGAATGATCATTGTAGCACGAAGGGACTCTTGTCACTTGTTCTCTTTCTCTCTCTCTCTCTCTCTTTCTCTCAACATATATTTTATATATATATATATATATGTGTGTGTGTGTGTGTGTGTAATATAATATATTATTTTTTCCCAGTGATTAATTCCATATATATATGTATATATATATATATATATATATATATATATATATATATATATATATATATATATATGTGTGTGTGTGTGTGTGTGTGTGTGAGTGTAATATAATATATTATTTTTTCCCAGTGATCAGGAATTAATGCTGAATATATATATATATATATATATATATATATATGTATTGTTCTTATTATCAAACAATAGACAAAACAAACAAACATTACAAAAGGACCAGAATGTACAAGATGCAACTATTGGACAAAACATACAAAATAGATAGAACATAAATGAAATGTCCGGCAAAACAAATAGGACAAACAGAACAAACAACAGAAAAAAAAACAGTGAACAAAAGGAACTCTAAGTTTTGTTCCTAAAACCTTCAAATAGTGGGCAGATAACACCAATAACATGACAGAGGTGTGGTACGAAGGACATCCAGTCCATTTGGTCCAATGAAACAGTGGTCAAAACGATCTATTAGAATGCACACTTAGGCGCATTTACTAGCTAAGTGTGCATGAAAGAAGCCAATTTGTAGCTATTGGCCCTGCTTACACAGGGAATTGAATCCCCACCTCCCCCATTTAGTTGAAGCATCTTCAATATATGATGCCATGAAAACATATTGGAAAGCCTTAGAGACCAACCATAAAAGAATGTTGATTCTGCATGAATCAGCTGATTTATGACTGATTCAACGGATTTGATAAAAAAAATTGTTGCATTTTGGAGGCTCTTGAATCAGCTATTGCATTTTATTCAAATCAGCTGATTCAGGCCTATTTAAATCGACAGTACCAATGAACTTATATAAATCATGATGGAAAATGACAATGGATGATGTGATGGTTAAAGGTCTGAAACTAGTTATGTGCATACCCCTGTTGGCAAAAAATTGTGCAGAGGGGTGTACAATGACCAAAATACTTTTGATTAAGTGAAAAGGAGCAAAACTAGTTTTATGCACACTTTTATGTATGCAAGCATGGGAGTGTGTAATGACCAAATTGCTGCCAATAAAGTGAAAAAATGAAGATTTTAAAAGGATAAAAAGGAGATTGTAAAAAAGTAAAAAGGACTAAAAAGTAATTTCATTATCTAAAATTTCTAAAACTCCCCCATCCTCTCTATTTTTTAGGGATTGCATACTTGTTGCATGCACAAAGTAGTGAGAAAAAAAGTTAGAAATTTTTTATACTGAAATGTACTTTTTAGTATTTTACAACAATAAAAAAATATGAAAAGTTTAAAAGTGTAAAAAGTAGATTTCTTTATTAACAACATTCCTAAAATACCTCAACCCTACATTTTCTTGGTGAGGCGGGATGGAAGGGAGAGGGCAGGGATGCACTACGATGTTGGTTGGTGAATTTGAGGCAGCATTTACTCATTTTTTATACATTCTGTCAACTTTGGGAGCCGGAAAACATGACATGAAAGATTTACAACACCAAATCAAATGAGAGAGAGAAGTCGATGAAACGCAACAATGGCTTGGGTGCGAACCGATGTACACTGTGGAGCAGCTTGCAATGGTCGGCCTTGAGGAAATAGACAAACTTTGACTGGCAGTTTACAGAGAATGGTGGTAGAGTCCAACTTTGGTTCTGAAATATATGGTAGATCTTGGTGAAAGGATTCTGGGATAGAGAGAGAGAGAGATTGGCCAATGGACAGCGGTAAAGGCAGAACTTCCAAAGGATGTTTGTAGAGCCAATGTTGGCTTATTCTTTCTTCTTTTTTTTCTTTTAATTTTTCTTTTTTATGCCAAGTGGTTTGCTAAGGGATTCTTTTACAATTTTGTAAAAGTTGTTACTGAGGGTAGTTTGGTCATTTTTATGTACACAATCTATAAAATTCTACATGTTTGCTGCCCCTCGTCATGACACTAAGGATTGTTTTGTCCTCAATAATATCATCCAAGATTTCATCAACAAAGATCTCAAAGTTGATGATGGTAGCATTTCTGAGATATTGAGGAATCCATTCCTTGATTATGAAAAGGCAGCATTCGCCACAATTGCAGTGGCCAATTTGCTCCCATATCAGCAGGAGTACATCCGACCTTGTGACGGAAACAAGTCACACCAAGTTATGGTGACTAATTGGGGTAAGCAACCTTTAGACTTCATTAGTATGATGAACAACAAGATAGAATGTTCATCCAAAAACTTTACCGTAATTTCAAAAACTTTTTTCTTATGAGTTGGTGATAATGAGTTGTTAGATGACTCCCCAAACAAGGATCTATGTTATTCCGATGATGTCATCATTTTGGAAGAAAGTCTTATTGAGGGAGACTGGATTCAAGCCTCCAAAAACCAGTCAATCATTTATACAGAAAAAGATCTTTTAAAATGAGGATAATACTATAAAGAGGCTCTCTATATTGCCATCCAAGTTAATGATATGACTGTGCCACATGGATTGATCATTGGAGGAAGTGACTTAAATATTTATCTTGTTTTCACAGCCAAGGCTTTCGGCTTCCGTGAAGACAAATATCACCCTGATCAAACCAAAATATATGGATATGATGGTTGAAGAATGAATAGCAAAGGAACCCTCATGATGGACGTGATCATCGAATGCACCAGTCACTCTATTTTATTTCATGTGGTGAATGTACCCCATCATACAAGTTGCTCCTGGGGCGGTGTTGTATCCATGAAGTATCAGATATCTGATACACTCTTCACCAATGACTTAAATAGAATTTTAGCCCATCTGTCATCACCGTATGTGTAGAGGACCTGATTGAGAAGTTGATACAGCCAATACTCCCTAGACCAATTAACTCAATGGACATACTCAACATAAGGACAACGAAAGAAGCACCTTAAAAAAAAGGATGCGAAGCATGGAGGTAGGTAAATCATCCAGAAGTAACTATATTGTCTCAAACAGTCATCTAAACTATCAAGAACATCCCTTATATGCTCATTTTGAGAAGAACCCAAAGGGAATCCAGTTGCTTTGAAAGGTGGCTATCGTCCATTCACTGGCCTTTAGAAGATGACTTTGAGGGTCTTCTGGAAGAATCTCAGCTTCTCCTGGAGCACCTCGAGATCATCTTTGGCATTCAAGATGAGGTCCACCTTTTCTTTCAACAAGCTTGTTAAAGAAATAGGTGTTTGCACAAGGGTGTCAATTACTGTTGTCATCTCTATTTTTTCTTGGTAAAAGAAAGATCTAGCAGAGGAAGAGAACTAGAAATCTGAAAATGGAAGGATAGGAGGACGAAGGAAGGCCAAACAAATTTAGGTCCACCACTGCAATTGGAATTAGTGGAGAGTAAATAACCTGCCCACTACTTAAATTGGGGAGTGGTTGCCCATTTGTGCTGTACAGGCTATCAAGGTCCATCATTGGTGCTAAATAAATCCGAAAAAAGTTTCGACACATGATTTTGCAAAGAAAAAAGGACCCAAAATTTTGTTTAGCTCATTCAAGTTTCGTGATCTGGCCATTGACTAGAAGTACAACTTGTTCGTACCTTGAGGGAAGGCCATCGACCTTGCCAAACTCAAGGCTAGTCATCCCAATTGTGAAGAGTGTTTCATATTTAGACTTAGGTTCAGGACGTCTGCGACTCATACTAAACCAGTTCAGCTGCTGTCTCTTTCAACAAACTCTGTTTGACAGAACTATGAGCTCAGAATGGGATGTGAAACGTCTCTATAACTAAAGCAACAGAGCAGAGCATGATCAAGTGGCACTAGCCACACAAGGTTGGCTCAGACCAATTATGGAGCAAGAGCTATGTTTTGTTTATAGTCTTTTGGCCTATTTCCTTAACTTAATATATGTTTCTCATTAAATTACTCTTCGGATCATATCTATGAGGTTATATTGTCCAAAAAATATTTTAATACTTAATTTTAATAGGTCTAGTTTTTGTCTCTTACTCAAGTGGTCTGCTTTTCACCAACTTTCCTTTCTTTTTATATATATATATATATAGAAAGAGAGAGAGTGACAGCAGCAGTGCACTCAGATCTGTTCATAGAATGGATCAAGAATGCAGGTTCACACGGATCGGATTTTAGAATGGATCCAAGATCCAATTAGCTAGGAAGCTCTATTCAAATGAACGGGTAGTTTATTTGGAGCGGCTGAAGATGATAATTAATTGGAAACCCTAAATTCATTTTTCTTTCATTTGTACATGTTTCGTTCTTTTAAGTTCATTTTTTGTTGTTGTTCTTCACTAGATTTGTAGTTTTCCTCAAGGAATAGAGCTTATACTTTAATTAATGCTTGGAAGAGAGAGAGAGAGAGAGAGAGCGAAAGTGGCCTTTTGTTTTATCAACAAATCTTTCTGTTTGTTTACGGTTCCAAAGTTCAGTCGCTGAAGATTTGATATTTTATGCTTATTTTTGGTTCTGAAATGTCTAAGGTGGTGGCTTAGTGGTTCAGTTTTTTTCTTTTACTTGTTTTATATTCAATGGGAAACCTGATGAACACTACCCAAAAAAAAAAACAATAGTTTTACCATGGGGGGAATGCATCAGTAAAAATTCCAAAGCCGTCAGTATATGTTGTAGCACCAGAATTCAAAGGTTGAACTTTCCTTTGTTTTTAGGGCCTCTACACTTCAGTAAGTTAAAAAGGTACAGAAGGTTCATGTAACAAGATACAACAAACTATTATAACAATTGATATATACTTACACTTTACCTTTTATACTCTTCACCTTATAAAAGCAATTGACAATGCCTCATCATTGATGGTACCAAATACATCATTTTTGAAGTAGAAAATCAATTTCTCTATGTTCCAATAACCTTTCTTAACCTTTGAGAGGCACACAATCTGTTCTTGTACATTGCTGGAAATGCAAAAAAGAACATCGTGTCCTGGTGTGTCTTTACTGAGCAGGAAAGTATTAACCAATATCAAATTGGAGGCAGACTCAGGAATGTTTTGTTGCAAGAGCCAAACTATAGTTTCAAAATTTCAATAAGTGCCAAAATAGAATTTTTTTAAATTTTCACTTAGTTAAGCTTATTTTTTTGAAGGATACATATAAATTTTTGCATTTTTTGAACCAAGGAGATGGGGGGGGGTGTGGTGAGGGTCCTCCCCAGCTCCAAGCCCATTTTCTTTTATTAAACACAGGAACACCCACACCCTAGAATCTTCATTCCATTCCATCACACACAGGGGTGGAGGGAAGGGGGAGCCGGCATGAACCTTGGCCACCCCCCCCTTCAGATTTTAAAAACTTTAAAAATTTGTATGTAAATCTAAAATAAATTAGTTAAATATATATAAAAAATTAAAAATTTCTATTTTGGCTCCTGTTAAAATTTTGGAACTATAGTTAACCTATGCAACAAAAAAATTCTGGCTCTGCCCCTGATCACACATGCCTCATAACTAGAATGGTGACAACGGTCCCCATTCCAGTGATTCCTTGACACAATTTTCTGGAAGCAAGTTACCAGTTAAAGTTTCCTATAAGATCAAACTATAATAGGTCAAATTATTCGATGGTACAGACTTTTAATCAACACCATCCTTTTATGTACCCACTGCGCGTGGTCTCCCCTTTGCACCTTTTCGCTTCTCATCCTCTCTCTTCATGACTTTATCGACAGTATTTTTCCTCTCTCATTTGTCTTCTCCTGATTTCTTTGTTGCCATCATCGAAGTTACCAGTAAGAGGGAGTCAGGAATTTTTCATGAGGGTCGAATTATGGTTTCAAACTAACAACAACAAAAATATAATTTTTCAAACTTGTTACATAACATATATGAATTTCTGTAAAATTTTATATGTAAAATTTTACTTTTATTTATTTTTTTAGGTCTAGATACCATTGATTGGGGATCAGAAAATCAGGGAGGACGAGTTCAGCTTGGACTCATTAAAAAATTGGCAATGCTCTACCTTGAGTTTCAACCAAGTGAATGGGATGGAAGAATCCAAAGGAAATTTGAAGATATTCCTTGTGTCGAGTTCCAGACATGGATGCGAGTTCTAGATCTTTTCGTTTTTTTTTTTGGCTTCCCTCCTTTATTGCCTTCTCGAATAAGGGGCAGAGCCAGAATTTTTTCATGAGGTGGGTGGAATTAAGGTTTCTAAAGTTTAACTAGGGCCAAAATATTATATTTCAAATTTTTTATACAGAACAAGTGAAATTTTCTAAAATTTACATATAATTTTTTTTTTAATTTTTTTAAGGTGGGGCCAGGGCCCATGTGGGCCTTACCTTGGCAACATCCCTATCTCCAATCATCTAAAGGCTCTTCATTTCTTTGCCATCTTGTTCATTGATTTGATTCTCATGTGGAATTGTTTGGAATAACTTTTTGTGTTTCTTTCATAAATTTTTATTTTTGTATTTCTTTACTCCTATCAATGGCTTTTGTGATTGCACTCAGATTTGATGTTCCTTTTCCTGGTTGAAAAATTGATTTTTACTTCAACCTCTTGAGTTTATGTTGATTGATTATTACAATAGGAAGAAAACAGATCAGATAGAGAAAGAGCCAATGGATGGAAGCAACTATGTCCTTCCTCTGTTCTTCTCTATCTCAATGTATAAAAACAAAATTCAAAATTAGCATACAAATTCAAGAGATCGCAATGGATAAAAGCTTGATGTGTTAAAAGACCATGATTTTACTTCTTAGAAACATGTTTAAAAATGTGACCTTCTTTAACAACAAAAATTGGGTTAAACATACCTATGAGTTATTGTTTACACCTCACTTTCACGGTGTGGAATGTGAAGTTTGTGCACGAATCAGCAAAAAATCAAGTTTTGCTTGAAAATAGATTTTAAGAGAAAGTGACCCATCCCTTCCACCATTAACAGCTGTAATTAATCGAAGGTCTGAGTTTTCTCAAGCTTGACAAGTTATTTTTTTTATACAATGTGTGAGGATTGGAATTCGGATTTTTAAAGTTTATTTAAACAAAGACTTGGATTTGATTGAAAATGTTTCCGTATTACAAAATTTTGAAGATTGGGAGTTCATCCTTGGAAAGGATTTTTTGAATTAATCATGGATTTTAGCAATTGGACCTTGAGTTGATCCCAAAAATTGTAATTTAGAATTGGAAATTGAGAATCAGAATATTGGATTTTGAATCAAATTGGGGATTGGGTAATTGAAGCTTTGTTTTTGAAACAAGGATCTTGGAATTGAAAATTGAAAGTTTGGGCTAGACTTTAGAACTTGAAAGATAGTTTGGATTTTGGGATTTGAAATTTGACTTGAAAATTCTTGGAATCCTTGGAACTGGAATTCAGTTTTGAAGCCAAAATTGAATTTGGAAAAATTGGATTGGAGAGTTGAATTCTAGTTGAAATTTTCGAGAATCGAATCTTTGAGATTGAAATTTTGGGTTTGGAATGGTTGGAACTCGATCAATTCAGAATTTTTGAAAGCATTTTTGGGTTTAAGATTTTGGTATTTGAATCAAGTTTTGGTATTTTGAGAGATTTGATTTTATTTGGTTGGTTTTGATCATGAAATGAGATTAAAAAATTGGAAATTGGCAGTCCAAGTCCAGTTTTGGGAGAATTTTCTTTATTGAAAAATTTGGAATTTTTATTTTTATTTTTTTGGAATTTTAGTCAAGCTTATGAAAATTTGCTTGAGATTTTTGGATTTGAAAATTAGTTTGATTTTGAGAAAAATCCAATGGAATCGTTTTGAAATTGATTATGAAAGTTTAGGTTTTATAACTATGTTGAAAATTTGGTGCTTCTGTGTCAAAATAAGTGAGGTGCTCAAGTTTGTGTGGCAATATGACATAATCATGAAAGCTACTCCAACTTGATTCACTTAGATTTTGGTGAATTTGAGTAGGTGCATTCATGTTGTGAGTGCATGTATGCATGAAATGTGTATATTCATGCTTCGCTCTATTTCTCTCCATGCATAATTAAATTTAATCCCACATAGGCACAAGTCCATCTTGGAGGTGAAAAACATAAGACTGTTCCCCAAGCACATCCTTGATGTGGAGGAGGACATAAGCTTAGGTTTTTACTAGATGGTAGGCAAAAATTCATTTGATAGGCTGATTTCAACTCATTTTTTACTAGATGGTAGGCAAAAGGAATTAATTTGTTTGAAAATTTGGAGAATTTTGGCCTTGACAAATTTTCTCTTTGGGTAGCAATATCACTTTTGTGAATTCCCTTAGGAAGAAACGTTTTGAAAAGATGATTCTTGAATTTTGATTTTGGAAATAGCTTGATATATATTGATTTCTGAAAATAGCATTATTTTTGGAGATGATTGGATTTTTGGAAATAAGTATTCCCAAATGGGTTTTGTAAAACATTGAATTTCTTTTGTGGTTTTGATCTTGATCAAAGTCTGAGGATTTCCTTTTGAAACCCAACAAGATTATATATTTTTATTAATTGCTGATTTTCAAATTCACGAGGATTTCTGAAAATTTCACAAACGAAAAGGTTAAAACGGGCACATTGCAATTGGTATATTCCAGTTACAATATAGACCGCACTCATAAACTGAGTGGATCAGATTCTTCGGGGAAACGATTTGATGAGATAATGAAGTCTGATTTGTTGCTCATCCAACCAGTAAGGAAACCATTCAGGCTTCATTCGTCTTTTTTTTCTTTGAATACATCATTAAAACATTCAATCACATAGAAGAAGGAACAACATTTTCTTCCAAGCCAGTGTTATTCTCATTCCTATGTTTGAATACGCTATTTCCCAACTTTCAGGAATAGTAAGAATAACCAATTCAATGAATCTCTGGGTTTCCCGAAGCTCCTTTTGCCCGTTGAATATATTCGTTTAGTTATTGTTTGTTTTGGTTTGCCCTAGCTAGCTCCCTCTGGTTTAGGTGGGCAGCCTGGCAAATAAACATTGACGGGGATTAACTTATCGACTCCTCAACCAGGTCACCATGAGTGGGACTCCGACCATAGCATAATCGACAGATCCAAGATGCACTTCGGCAAGTGAAGGGAGTTCGAATATATATTGGTGATTTAGATCAGGAAAATCGTACGGATTTTATGAAACCATGTGCTATGGCTCGAATCCGTAGTCCAAAATTTAGTTTGGATTTGTTGTGAGAATCGTGATGCACATATGCTTTTAATATGTATATTTTTTTTCGTGGTGACCCAACGGACAGCTTTTAAATCGGGCTGCTTAGGGTCTGATTTGTAGTGTCAAGCGACTAGAAATTTGGCATGCAAGTGGCCGATCTAGCTGATTATTGCAAAATAGTAATTGAGTGTTTGACTTTGGCTTGATAGAGGATGATGATCGCCCCACCATGGCTGCTATGAGTCACTGGCCATGGTGAAAGTGGGTTGATCTTCCCCTGCAGGCAGCCCCTTAATGGCTGCTCGTTAAAACCCATTGTTTATTTTTTCCTTGAATACAATGAGCCACCCAATTAAATCTATTGAAATCATATGCAAGGTAGGTTGAAATCTAACCATGTGTCGATGGGAGGATTGAGGCTAGCATGGACTGGCATTGTGCCTAGAACTGCGCAGAATAGGGGAGGCCAGGCTGGGCTTGACTTGAAGGTGGGGAGTAGGTGGACGCCAAGCAAATGATGCTTTGGGCAGGGGACATCTTGGGCAGGGGTCGCCTTGGGCAGGGGCCTGCCTTGAGCTGGGGATGCCTTGGGCAACAGCACAGCTAGCACTACAAAAAACCTAAGCATTACTGACAGCCACCAAATGTCAGTGAAAATAGAATGCATGTCAGCAATGGTTTTACCAACATTTCATTCTTTTGTTGATAAAGGGAGTGTCAGTAAACATCATCGTCGACACACTGGATAGAAGAGTCTATTGTAAGGTATCACCAGCATGAACTAAACAAAGGTAAATACTGGTTATTACCAACATCCTGTCAGGTCGGGAATAATCTATTATTTCCAAGATGCTAGTGGCCTTGGGTAAAATTCTATCGACAGCAAGACTGTCCATCGGTAAAATATAACTTTCCACTCATTTAAACAATTCGACAAAAACGCTTGGTGGGTGGCTAAAAAGGCAGGTCATGGAAAACATTCTAGGCAGGTGATGTAAAACATTCTAACATCCAAAAAAGCAT
Source organism: Nymphaea colorata (assembly GCF_008831285.2). Classification (NCBI taxonomy): domain Eukaryota; kingdom Viridiplantae; phylum Streptophyta; class Magnoliopsida; order Nymphaeales; family Nymphaeaceae; genus Nymphaea; species Nymphaea colorata. The sequence continues at coordinate 56,169 of NC_045149.1, forward strand.
TCAAATGACAACCTATGAAAATAATATTCTACGAATAATTATATGTGAACTTGAATTAGACGTGGTCTAAATTTGAGGCAAAAAATCCGGCAACAATGCGCTGTAATCCAGCAATAACAAAAATTAGAGTAAAATTTAGGGTTTTGTAATTGTGTAGACATTTTATACAATTAATTATCAAATTGAAGGTACTAAGGTCAACAAACATTCTTCCAAAATTTCACATTCGCTAACATCCTAGGCCAACTCAAGCGAAAGAAGCCTCACAGCCCTACAATTAAGCCATTCCAAGAGTGCACTACTATGTGTTTTCTGCAGCTGTACAAACAACTCAAATTGTGTTGCTTCCATTGGCTACTTGCCAGATCCATGCCAAAGCAGTCCTTTCCAACAAGCATCTCTCAATCGCCCGCAACTTGGCTTAATTGTGCACTTAACCGGTACAGTGAAACCTCCCTGGCTTGCTGTTACAATCATGGAGAACCTCTCCATGATCCAGCATGGGCAAAATTTAAACAAGAACACTTGCAAAGTGATCTCGGGACATTCATCATCTTTTGGCTATGTGGGAACCCTTTATAGTCCAATGGCCCTTCTTCATTGCCTACAACAAGCTCAACAGTCTGCACTCATCTATGGACCTCATGGCCTTACATGTTGGCAGCTTCAACTACCACCAGCAAGGCATACGAGATTGAAGTGATGGTCAAAGCCCCGTTTGAGCATCCTTCATGTGTCTTTGCACCTCGCTCTAGCCAAGGCAATCACTAGTTGCCGACTAGCATGAAGATATTATTCGCAACCTCATGATATTGGCAGGCCTTCTTCTGTGGATTATGCAAGAAGACGTACACTGTTAGGTCCTGGACAGCACGATGATACTTGGGACTTGGATGGTGAGAGGCCCACTCATTGGGCCTTGAGAACAAGTACTATTTTAAAGGGAGTGGGTCGATGTCATCCCCGCTTGACCTGCATCTGTCACTATGCCCTTTGTAATGACAAATCTTCAACTTCTCAAGGTCATCTGGAAGTTGCAAAGCCTCCAAAACACCACTTTGTTCCGAAGCACTAGTGACTTTGTCATCACCTTTGTGCCTGAAAGTGTAATTCCAAACTGATTAGACCAAGTTTCTCCTTAAGCAATTGTGCTTTTTCTGCATCGGTTGCTTTTAATGTTGCCCCCAAACCTTCTATTGACAACTTCCCTTTTAGTTTATTCAAGCCTCGTAGTTCTCTAATATTGCATCCCCTTGTGTTTGTGCTACATCATGTACAAGAAACTCTTTTAAGGTCCATAAATTGCTAAGCTTGCCCAAGCCTTCAGCTATAAAACTCAGACACCAAGTACTTTCCAGCCTGAGATACATTAAGTTCCAGTGTTCAAACATTTCCTTGGGTCACTCAATAATATTACTATTATTCAAATTCAACATCTCCAAGTTACAAAGTTTGCCAATTGAACTAGGCAGCCGTCTAACTCTAGAATAGCTTAAGTCCAGATACTTTAAAAGTGCAAGATCTCCAATGGAATTTGGAAGCTCATGGATCCCACAGCCCTTCAATGACTACACCCTCAGCCAATTTACATTGATAATGCATGCAATATTAACCAAATGCCAATCAGCCAATAATGTCCGCAACTTATTTGCTGCTCCTGAGGCACCATGCATGAGCAGTTCTGGATAGTCTATGCTGAGCAGAGATAGATGTCTAGTGTGCTCAGTAGCAGAAGCATGACTATATTCCTCTCGACCTATATGTAAGGCAAGATCATGCAAAATATCATGTAGTTTCAGTTGCTTTTTTTTTTTCAGTTTCTTCAATAAACATTGCTTTATCAAATCATTAATACATTGATTTGCAGTCAGTTTGGCATCAATCCCTTCGTTTTCCTCAATTAATCCATGAGCCAACCATTGCATGACCAGTTCATCCCTTCCTATCACATAATCCTTGGGATAAATGCTGCAATATACAAAACAATTCCTCAAATAATGTGGCAAGTTATCGTAGCTCAATATGAGACCAGGAACAATGTCACCACATCCAAAGGATGATGATGAGGCAGACATGTTCCATTCCAAAATCCCACTATCTGCAATGACCTCCCAATCCTCTTTTTCCATACTTCTTGACTATCTTCTTTTCAATAACTTTTTGCAGGAGTTGTCTTGCCAATCCCGCCTTGACCTGTCATGGAGATAATAGAAATACCTACATGTCTATCCAGCGCACTACTCAGCGTAGCTCCGTCAAACAAGAGCTTTTCGATTATGGCATTCTTATCACCCTCCCTGCCTATGGGTGGTTGTACACCACTAACAGGACCTTCACCACTCACTTTTGGTGTTGTTTTGATCGTACCTAAATCCACCATTTCCCTATCATTATTTATTTCATCAAGCCTTTGGTTGATTTTCTTGATTTCATTACCAAGCTGGTAGGGAAAAGAAACATGTTCTTTAAAGCACGTGTATAGAGTATTCCAAGGCTTTCGTACCTTTCTATTTAATGCCGAATCCTTCTCCCTTTTGCTAAGCCCAATGTCCAGGGCATCGTAAAAGGCATCCTTGAGCTCACTCTCGATCTTTGTCGCGGTCATTGCTGAAAAGGGGCTTGCTGTCTGCCTCCTCGATTGCCTTCTGAAAGCGTTCCAGCTTCCTGAGATCATCTTTTGCATTCAAAATGACCTTCACCTTCTCTTCCAACAAAATGGTTACAGCCCCCCACAAATGAGAAGTAGCTGTTTCTGCAAGTGCATTGATTACTTTTGCCATCTCATCCGTTTCTTAGCAGATGGAAGAGCAGAGAAAGAGAAGCAATTCTTACCCAATGGGAGGGAAGGACGCCAAATAAAGATCAAACTGAAAATGAGGAACCATTCAATTTCTGATCTCTGAAATAGGCAGAGGAAAATGGAGATGCTGACAACTCGAGCAACCCTCCCTGTGCTGACCCTTGCTTCAGAATTCGGGTTCTGGCTAATATAATTTGAGAATTAACGTAGAAAGCATGACTTATAAAAATTATATAAACATATATAGTTACTGAATTTATAACTAGGTGTGGTTGTGCACCTTTGAATCCAATGGAAAGTCCATATGGTCTAATCACAACAAACATAATTTAAAAAAAAAACGTGTTAAAAGCGTGAAAAATATATCAGTGTCTTATGGCTGGGCCGAGTACTCGACGGAACTCCGTACTGAATCTGATTGACTTCCAATTTGGTCCCAAAAAACCAGTTTATCTGATAACCTAACAGGTCGGTGTGAGTCGATTTGATGGGGTTCGGCTCGGTTTGGTATGTTATTTAATATAATTTTATTTGAATAATAATAAATAATTTATTATTAAAAATATATTTTATATTAAAAAAATTATTTTACATTTAAAAAAAAAATTTATTTTAATCGAACGAATACAAATTTGAGTTCTGGATATGAATTTGGGTTTGCATGTTTTTAAGTGTTTTTTGACTTTTTCTAATAACAAACTGATCGTTTCCATTTTTTATTTTTATTTCTAGTTGTTTTTATTATTTTTATGTTGTCTTATTAGTTTCTTACTTATTCGGCTTTTTCATAAATTCTAAAGATTTTAATTTTTTTGAAATGTTACGATATTTTCAAGCTCCCTGTAAAAAACCATAGTTTAAAATGCAGAAACAGTTTGTGACTATGGTCTAAATATTATAACATACATACATATGATTTAACTAGTGATTTGGCGCTTTTTTTTTTGGTAGTCAGATCAGAATCTGGATTCAATTAAAGTAAACGAACTTGAAGTTAGAAATCCAACTCGTTTGAATCCCTAGAGTCCTTATATATGAGTTCGTATATCATGATCAGGGTATTGCTATACCTCAAATATCTTTTGAAATTTAGATTGTAAAATCAAACCGAACCTAAACAAACTACCACCTGACAGTGCAAGAGGAAGCCCTTTAAATCCATAGAACTACCAAAGAAATTAAGGGTGTGAAGTTCTTAGCTAGAATGTTTCTTCGTCTTCTTTTAGCAATGCCTGATTAATTAAATTTCTATTTTTGATCGCTTGGCTAAGTTGGTACTTGCATTAGAACGTGCTAATACATTGCTTTTCTTCCGGGCATGTCACCCATGCCACTCGAACCAGCAACCAACCATTGGCCCATTTCCTCTGGCACACTTGAAGCAGCAACCAGCCATTAGCCCAAAAAGAGTGTGAAACCCGATTAACCAAATCTGAATCTCATTGCCAATCCGCAATCATCTGGCAGCTGTAGAAAATTAAAGCAAGAAGACTAGTTGCTGATACATTGCTTTTCTTCAACAATTTATGATTTATGGTGAACCTCTTAGTAGCATTTCAAACCAGATGAAGTTCCAATGTACCTTTTAGATGAAATCCTGGGAACAAAATTTCTCAAAAGTGGTTAATAAGAATGTACAAAAAGCAAGCCGAGCTTGAGCTGGGCCCGCTCGAACTCGACTCAACTCATATATAGTTTGACTTCAGCTCGACTCACTTAACTGAGTCCAAGCTCGAGCTTCGCATGTTTAAGCTCATGTTTCGTAATATATATTTTGTGCTTAAACTTTCTATATTTTTATTTAAGCCATTTTTGTTTTTGAAATTATAAAAACAAGTATTAGTGTTGAATGATTTTAACTGAGTTGGGTTCTTCCAACTCGAACTCGACTCATTGACAAATTTGAGTTATCATTTAGGCTCCAACTCGACTCGTTTAACTTACAAGCCGAGTTCAAGTCAAGCTTAACTGGGCAACTTCGAGTCGTGCCCGAGTTGGCTCGACTGGAGGAACATTCCTAGCCGTGAATTCACATTAATTGAGGATATATTGACATATTTACTTACCAGGAGGATCTATATAGATATATACAGTAGTCTGATTATTGGCCTGTTTGTGTTAAAAAAAGAAAAAAAAAAGGAAATGAGAAAAAGTGAAATTATTGTCATGATATTTTGGAAAGATCAATATCATTCAATTTTTTCCTTTTTTTGCAATACTTTATAAAAAATATAATCATATTTTAGTTTTTCTTGGTTTATTTTATCTGTTTAATAACTTTTTTGAATTTTTATTAATGTCGGTAAGACATTAAAAAGTGAAAAATGAAAACGAATTCACATAGTTTACCTAATACCCTTAATTATATCCATTTTTTTGGATATTCACATATTCATATTCAAATTCAAATTTGAATATGAATAAAGAAAAAACAGATCTGAATTTCAATTCAAAATCTGATTTCACATTCCCAATCTGATTCTTATATTGAGATCCAAATCTGAATTTTGAACGGAATTTTTCCAATTTTCAAAATGTAAAAGAATTAGATATAGGAAATTTGTATAAAAAAAATCTGACCCGAATCCAATCAGGTATTTATGCATATCCGAATCTGAATCTGGTTGGATGTCATTTTTTAAATATGATTTGATTTCTTAATCAGATATTAAAATTTTTTTCACATCCAATTTTTTGGATCGGTTTGATTAGATATTCAATTCAAATCTAGTATATTGACATCGCTAAGTTCAAGTAAGTTCATTTGTTCAAGTAATTTGTTTGATATAGGTTATCATTTTATTTTTGTATTTTTTTAAATTAAAACGCAAAAAAGTGGTAAAGTCAAATGGGCAATTGGTAAAGGAACTAAAACGAGTCTAGCTCAAATTGGGACTCAGTCTACTCGGGTTGATCTCAAGCTAACCTGGTACAGCTCAACTTGAGCATGGACTGAATAAGATATGAGTGGAGTTGAGTGACCTCAACTCGGCTCGTGTACATCCCTACTAGTGAAAGGGTACGAGGTAAATACTATCTCTGCTCTTTCCTTATTCCAAATCACTTTCTTCAGCCAACAGTTGACGAATTAAAAGACTCACGAAAGACCCTAGCTGGGGCCCTCGCAGTTTTGTTTTCTCTCTCCCTCAACGCATTAAGGTTTCTCATCATAACTACCATAGAATCCAAACCTCCCATTATGTCCTGCAGCTCCAACCTGCAACCCATCCCTTCCTCTACATGGGCAACTAATTCTGGCCGCTCCCTTTGAGTAGTCAGAGCTTATAGCCCAATTGCTTCTACCACACCTTCGTGCACTCAGACTTAGGATCCCACATGCGTGGATGCATGTGGTTTAAGAAGGGTGGATTGTAACAATTCAAAAGTTTAGTCTCATATGGAAGATTGTGAGAAACCTTAAAATGCTCCTAAAGGGAGTTGTTAAATGATTTGTTGTCCTGGTTCGTAGCTTTTTTCAAGCTGAAATCGAAATTGCTAGGAGGTGGGTTGTGATCTACATGACTATAAACCCAAGCATAGGAGTGGGTTGGGTCGTTATGGTGGTATCAAACACGGTTCAACATTCAGACTTAGGGTTCCACATAGACAGATGCATGTGCCTTAAGGGGGTGTATTATAGTAAAGTTTAGTCTCGATTGTGAGATAATTTCAAGGGCTTATAAAGGGAGATGTTAAACGGTTGGTTGTCTTAGTTTCTAACTTTTTTCAGCCTGAAACCAAAATTGTTAAGGAGTAGGTTTGCATTCGCTGGACTAGGAGTCCGAGCCCGATAGTGGGTCGAGTCCTTACAATGACAAAAATGTGAAAGTACCATGCAGTGGTACATTTTTTAGAAAGCCTTTTGCTGAGTGAGAGGAATATGTCAGTGGCCTAGCGAGAGCTGAATCTACCAACAAGATCGAAGTTGGTGTCAAGCGTAGTTGGCAACCCGTGCGTTCGGATGCCAACTGGGTTACCGAATTGCCTCAGTGACTTGTCCAAGTCGGGTCTCAAAAGCTAAAGTTATAATAAAATGCTTTTACTGTTGTTTTTGTGGTGTTCAAAGATTGAAATTTGAAAAATTATGTTCTTTTGGTGGTCGCTAAAATGAAACAAATAAAAAACGAAAAAAATGTTTCTAAAAACTAGTAATACGAAAAACATCATTGGAACCATTATTATGGATTCTATTTTCATTGGAGGATATAGAGTTTCTCATGCATCTCTCATCCTTCTCACCCTCTTTTTTCCTCTTATTCGGGTTTGGTCTCATTTTCGTTTTTAGTTACTGTCCTTCTCACCATCCTCTCTCCCTCTCTCTCTCTCTCTTTCTCTCTCTCTGCTTGATGGCTTCTCGAGAGGCCAGGATGCTGGATGATTTCTGTCGGATGACTATTAATGCTTCCCATTGGATCACTATAAGTGTTGTTATCTGATCACAAGAGAAAAAAGATGAATGAACAGCCAAACGAAACCCTTGCCTATGAGCTTCCTTTCGAGTTCTGACTAACAACAGAGCTTGAATCATTGCAAATGAGTGTTGTAAAAAAATGGGTATGAGTGACAGATTCGCTTTTTTTTTTGTATCCAACCAAACTCGGGTGATTCAGAGCCGACTCAGCTATTCCAAGCAACCCGGGTGATTCAGACATGATTCTTTTGAAAATCAGATGTGTACCGATCAAACCTGGAACCATGACTCATTTCCTAGCGATTCAAGATGACTCAAGCGATTTCTGAGTTGGATCACCGAGTTTGCCAACCATCGTGTCAGGGAGTGCGGACAATATACCTTCAACTTCATTCCACATCTCATCTCCTTGACTCAGGACATGACTCAGAATTAAATCCAACTAACCATCAAACTTGCCAGTACTTTCATTGGCAGTTATGTTATGCCCATTGGATTTAATACCTTCAACTTAGTACAGCTCCTACCTCATTAACCCAAAAAGATAACACCCATAGGAATCAAACTAATGAGCACGTTCTCATCGACAGGGAGTGGAAACACAAATTTTCATGAGAAAGGCCAAATTATAGTTTCAAAATTTTAACACTGCCGAAATATGATTTTTCACAAATTTGTATAGGATAAATGATTAAAAAAAAAATTACACTTGAGTTGTTATAGCTCCACCCCTGCTCATCGGCTTGCGAGCCTAACCGGAAATGCTATGTCCCTCGGGACTATATTGCCCCTGGATCACATGCCATGGTGGGGACTCCTGAGATCAAACACAATCGGATAGGACCCACTTCAGACAATGACCAGGGACCTCATTCAAGCCATGTGCCCACGCTTTCGCAGTTGCCGGCCGCAGTCTCTGATCATATCCTTGAGATTTATGGTTGCAAACAGAGACAAGTCGCGAACAGCTAAATACATTAGAAGATGACAAAAGCCTTGAACAAGATCAGACCTATTCACGCTGCCTGCTTGAATTCCCACCGCAGAAACAAATTTGCAAATTAGCCGCTAATTCATCTACAGAATGAAAAAACTCATCATTCTCTTCTTCAAAAGGATGATATGATATTTCCATGGTATAAATTTCTTTTCTTCAAAAATTGTGAAGCCACTAATGGAGGGGGTGTTCAATGAAGGATGAATTGTGGAATTCTAACATTAAGATTCTCTAACAAAGAATTTTGATTCTTTTTTTGCAAGCTCATTCTTGAATAAAAAATTCTAGAATCGTGAATATTATCTGAGGTGTAGAATTATGATTTTAGAATTTCTTTCATCTCCCTTTACAACACATCATGATGGTTTTAGTTCATGTTTTATCAAATGCATCATTTTCAATTATGAAATCAAAATTTCAGGCTAGCACAAAGGAAAGCTAGAACAGGAATTTTCGTTGTAATTCTATTTTTGAGGTGAAATTTTGTTTATAAAATCAAAATTCAAGGCTTTCAAACACTTTTGAGAGACATCCTCGTCAATCGACAATGTATGCATCACTGAACCAAAGGTCTGCCAAAGAAGCAAATTTGAAAATGCTTAAAATAAAATGCCATTTATTAGGCAGAGTTCTTTCACAATTATGCTAGTTTTAGGCTCTTCAAATTCCCTAAACCAACAAGAATGGGCAAGAAGAGTTCTGAGAGACATCCTCGTCAATCGACATTGTATGCATCACTGAACCAAAGGTCTGCCAAAGAAGCAAATTTGAAAATGCTTAAAATAAAATGCCATTTATTAGGCAGAGTTCTTTCACAATTATGCTAGTTTTAGGCTCTTCAAATTCCCTAAACCAACAAGAATGGGCAAGAAGAGTTCTGAAGCCAACAGTTATGTGATTCTTGCCATCTATTCAGAACTCAAGAGTACGCTTATCAGGTGAGAATGCTTCAAAGATTTTACCCATTGAAGACAGTGATGCGGAGTCCAATGAAAGGGTTTCTTTTCTCATTAGCTAAAAAGAATTAATCTAAGGATTGGATAGAAGATAAATGTTAGACTTTAATCATTTTCAAACTAATAGTTGTTTTGGAGTTGAATCTGCCGTCTCTCAGTTATAGAACTATGAGTATTTCTTATTGCTATGTGGTGAAATGACTCCTCGAGATTGAAGCGTAGAAGCCAAAAGTGGTAGGTAGGCCTCGGCGATAACATTCAGAGACACCTGATGGGTCTTAGATGAGCACCTAAGCAGGGCCTAGACAAGGAAGAAACAGTAAATGAAAGAAAGAAAGACAAGAGGAAAGAAGAACAAGAAGGAAAGAGGGAAACAACAAAAGAAAAAGAAAGAAGAATGGTAAAAGTAGAGGGGAAAAGGATTTAAAATAATTCTTTTCTTGACTATTAAGGGTTGAAGAAACATGCAACGCGGTTTGTTTTTCCCCTTCCAGCAAGTTGAAGGAAAACCAGACCTGAACCCTCTTGCGAGGATAGATTCTTTGGATGGCTTACAGACCTCTGGCTTTTAAGTTTACAGGTTCAGATTAGGCAGAAAAAAGCAGCACATGTAAACAGAATTATGACAGTCACACAAATCCCACTATGCCAACACATTTGGTTCTAAAGATCAAGAGTCTCCCAGCTTATTACCCGGTCATTTTAAGTCCCAATAAATTAAATATAAATATGACATAAAGCATCACTCGGAGGTTGATATACACAAAGAAAGTCATATATGGTTGAAATGTAAACAGATAGGAGTTTTATATACAATTATAATATTTTATTATGATTAATTATATTTTATATATTATTATATATTAAAACATATATTATTTTTTAATTTAATCGGGCATGGATCAGGCTTGGATTTTAGTGTTGGACCGGCCGGAGTCCGACTCCTTATCGAGCCAGGCTGGGTCGATGCCCAGGCTTAGACATAGAACCTGCGTAGCCTTGCATGAATGTGCCGGCTTGGGCTTGGAGCACGTGGCTCTGTTGAGGGCAGTCAACCACAGAGGGGTACCTTGAAGAGTGGGTAGCAAGGCAGCCAAGGCGAAGATAGGTTTTGTAGTCGATGTCCAATGGTCCAGGGCTAGTCGTGAACAAGAGAGTAGCTTTCTCGACCAGGCTGAGGCTGACGCTGCTAGATGGTGAGAAGGCCGAAGCAGCGGCAATGAAACAGGCCTGGCCTGCCTCAGTGTAATAAAATATTAATTACTAATTTTTAAAATAAGTTTTGCTTTTATATATGTAATATAGATATTTTAACTTTTGTTCACTAAAATTGAACTGTGCAGGGCTTAGGCTTAAGCCCAGGCATTGATCAAATGCCAACCAGAGCCTGGCCGTGGATGGCTGGATGTCAGAGGCTTCGACAAGACAGCCTCTTGGCTGAGGCCTGAGCCTACCAGCAAGGGACGGGTGGTAGTGTGGCAAGTTGCTGGCTGCAGGTGGCTGCGAGTAGATGTCCTTAGCCATGACTGATGGTTGTTAGGCCTGGTGGCAGCTAAAGCAGGTCCTAAAGGGAGGGTCTAGGGAGAGAGAGAGAGAGAGAGGGAGGAGGGGGGAGAAGTAGTGGCTGGTAAGCATAGGGCCAATGTTGGTGTTGTGTCAGACTACCAAGTTGTCATGATATGGGTTCTAGCAGAAGGTCTTCCTCTGAAGGTCTTCCTTTGAAGACCAGGCTACTGGTACTGGCTTTGTGCGCTGGTGAGCAAGCATGGCTTGGGTGCGAACCGATGTACACTGTGGAGCAGCTTGCAATGGTCGGCCTTGAGGAAATAGACAAACTTTGACTGGCAGTTTACAGAGAATGGTGGTAGAGTCCAACTTTGGTTCTGAAATATATGGTAGATCTTGGTGAAAGGATTCTGGGATAGAGAGAGAGAGAGATTGGCCAATGGACAGCGGTAAAGGCAGAACTTCCAAAGGATGTTTGTAGAGCCAATGTTGGCTTATTCTTTCTTTTTTTTTTGTTTTAATTTTTCTTTTTTATGCCAAGTGGTTAGCTAAGGGATTCTTTTACAATTTTGTAAAAGTTGTTACTGAGGGTAGTTTGGTCATTTTTATGTACACAATCTATAAAATTAATGTAGCGGATCATAAAGTTGATGTATTTGGAAGGAGGAAAGGCTGGGGGTAAGCCTCGGGCTGGGCTGCCGCCTGGTACCCGGTACCCGGCCCGACTCGGGTCCGGGCCCTGAAGATTTGAGTTTCGGGCTTTTTTTTTTTGGGCTCAGCCCGGCCCGGTAATTAACTGGTCAGGGGCCCGAAAAACCCGACAATAAATTTATTTATTTTTTTTCAAAAATAAACAGGCTTGGGGAGTTTTCTTCTCTTCTTTTGCTGTTTTGCCGAGGACCGAAGTGAGTCTTCGAGGTTGCCAACTTGCAGGAAGGGCGGGCGGAGAGCGGCCGCACCGGTGAGGAAGAGGCTCGCAGACTCGCAGTCCTGGAGGAGGAGGCTTTGGGCAAAGGCGGCAGAGGTTGGTAGCGGGAAGTGGATGGCGGCGGCTGGCTTCCATTGCCCAGTTCCATATCTGACTTTCTTCTGATCGGATTGGGGTTAGGGTTGGGAAGGGTTAGGGTTAGGGTTTTCAAAACTTGCGGTTTAGTGGATTAAACCACAATCCCTCCTACTGTTTCCTCTGGTGGTGCGGTGGGTCCTTCGATGATGAAGAGTGCTCACTGCTTCTTCATCTGACTTTCTCCTCCTTTTATTTCTCATAATTCTAGCAACCAAGAAAAGGGAGAAAGAACAAAGAAAAGGAAAGCAACACAGAGGGGAAGGGAGAGACCCTTCACGGCAGCAGCAAAATGGGGCTTAGCGACCCTTTACTGAAGCAGGGAAAAGCTTGAAAGTCAGAGGGGGAGAGACAGACCTTCAAGGCAGCAGTAAAAGGGGGCTGGGACTCAGCGAGACCCTTCACGGCAGCAGAAATCGAGCCACGCTGTGCCTTGGGCATAATCTCAAGCCCAAAGCCCGATACTTTATCGGCCCGGGTTTCGAGCTGGCCCGATAGCCTTAACGGGCTTAGCTTTTGCATTTTTTTCTGGCCGGGCTGGGCCGACCCAGGTCGGAAGATTTTGTGTTTCACCGATAGTGCATGAGTTGTGTTTTCCCCATTGTTGCACACGATAAACTTGCAGATGGTCACCTAATTTGGAGTTCTCATTAATGGCACTGCTAGGATGCCTGTATACATTTTTAAAATTCACATTACATGGTTTTTATTTTACTCTATGGTGAATGAAAGAAGATTTTATATGGTTGTTCTGGGCATGTGTTTCAGGTGAGCATCAAGACTAATCTTGAAGAATTAGCAGGCTGTAAGAGTGGTGATCTTTGGTGTTTGCCATTTTGTTTTTTGAAGGGCTAAACAAATGATCATTCATCTTCTATTAAGTGCATTGTACATGTATTACATATGTATGCCTGCTTTCAGAATCCAGGTTCCTGGATTGCACTTTGCACCCTGCTTGGCTTCTCAAGCAACTCTTTCTCGTGAATGATCATTGTAGCACGAAGGGACTCTTGTCACTTGTTCTCTTTCTCTCTCTCTCTCTCTCTTTCTCTCAACATATATTTTATATATATATATATATATGTGTGTGTGTGTGTGTGTGTGTAATATAATATATTATTTTTTCCCAGTGATTAATTCCATATATATATTATATATATATATATATATATATTATATATATATATATATATATATATATATATGTGTGTGTGTGTGTGTGTGTGTGTGTGTGAGTGTAATATAATATATTATTTTTTCCCAGTGATCAGGAATTAATGCTGAATATATATATATATATATATATATATATATATGTATTGTTCTTATTATCAAACAATAGACAAAACAAACAAACATTACAAAAGGACCAGAATGTACAAGATGCAACTATTGGACAAAACATACAAAATAGATAGAACATAAATGAAATGTCCGGCAAAACAAATAGGACAAACAGAACAAACAACAGAAAAAAAAACAGTGAACAAAAGGAACTCTAAGTTTTGTTCCTAAAACCTTCAAATAGTGGGCAGATAACACCAATAACATGACAGAGGTGTGGTACGAAGGACATCCAGTCCATTTGGTCCAATGAAACAGTGGTCAAAACGATCTATTAGAATGCACACTTAGGCGCATTTACTAGCTAAGTGTGCATGAAAGAAGCCAATTTGTAGCTATTGGCCCTGCTTACACAGGGAATTGAATCCCCACCTCCCCCATTTAGTTGAAGCATCTTCAATATATGATGCCATGAAAACATATTGGAAAGCCTTAGAGACCAACCATAAAAGAATGTTGATTCTGCATGAATCAGCTGATTTATGACTGATTCAACGGATTTGATAAAAAAATTGTTGCATTTTGGAGGCTCTTGAATCAGCTATTGCATTTTATTCAAATCAGCTGATTCAGGCCTATTTAAATCGACAGTACCAATGAACTTATATAAATCATGATGGAAAATGACAATGGATGATGTGATGGTTAAAGGTCTGAAACTAGTTATGTGCATACCCCTGTTGGCAAAAAATTGTGCAGAGGGGTGTACAATGACCAAAATACTTTTGATTAAGTGAAAAGGAGCAAAACTAGTTTTATGCACACTTTTATGTATGCAAGCATGGGAGTGTGTAATGACCAAATTGCTGCCAATAAAGTGAAAAAATGAAGATTTTAAAAGGATAAAAAGGAGATTGTAAAAAAGTAAAAAGGACTAAAAAGTAATTTCATTATCTAAAATTTCTAAAACTCCCCCATCCTCTCTATTTTTTAGGGATTGCATACTTGTTGCATGCACAAAGTAGTGAGAAAAAAAGTTAGAAATTTTTTATACTGAAATGTACTTTTTAGTATTTTACAACAATAAAAAATATGAAAAGTTTAAAAGTGTAAAAAGTAGATTTCTTTATTAACAACATTCCTAAAATACCTCAACCCTACATTTTCTTGGTGAGGCGGGATGGAAGGGAGAGGGCAGGGATGCACTACGATGTTGGTTGGTGAATTTGAGGCAGCATTTACTCATTTTTATACATTCTGTCAACTTTGGGAGCCGGAAAACATGACATGAAAGATTTACAACACCAAATCAAATGAGAGAGAGAAGTCGATGAACGCAACAATGGCTTGGGTGCGAACCGATGTACACTGTGGAGCAGCTTGCAATGGTCGGCCTTGAGGAAATAGACAAACTTTGACTGGCAGTTTACAGAGAATGGTGGTAGAGTCCAACTTTGGTTCTGAAATATATGGTAGATCTTGGTGAAAGGATTCTGGATAGAGAGAGAGAGAGATTGGCCAATGGACAGCGGTAAAGGCAGAACTTCCAAAGGATGTTTGTAGAGCCAATGTTGGCTTATTCTTTCTTCTTTTTTTTCTTTTAATTTTTCTTTTTATGCCAAGTGGTTTGCTAAGGGATTCTTTTACAATTTTGTAAAAGTTGTTACTGAGGGTAGTTTGGTCATTTTTATGTACACAATCTATAAAATTCTACATGTTTGCTGCCCCTCGTCATGACACTAAGGATTGTTTTGTCCTCAATAATATCATCCAAGATTTCATCAACAAAGATCTCAAAGTTGATGATGGTAGCATTTCTGAGATATTGAGGAATCCATTCCTTGATTATGAAAAGGCAGCATTCGCCACAATTGCAGTGGCCAATTTGCTCCCATATCAGCAGGAGTACATCCGACCTTGTGACGGAAACAAGTCACACCAAGTTATGGTGACTAATTGGGGTAAGCAACCTTTAGACTTCATTAGTATGATGAACAACAAGATAGAATGTTCATCCAAAAACTTTACCGTAATTTCAAAAACTTTTTTCTTATGAGTTGGTGATAATGAGTTGTTAGATGACTCCCCAAACAAGGATCTATGTTATTCCGATGATGTCATCATTTTGGAAGAAAGTCTTATTGAGGGAGACTGGATTCAAGCCTCCAAAAACCAGTCAATCATTTATACAGAAAAAGATCTTTTAAAATGAGGATAATACTATAAAGAGGCTCTCTATATTGCCATCCAAGTTAATGATATGACTGTGCCACATGGATTGATCATTGGAGGAAGTGACTTAAATATTTATCTTGTTTTCACAGCCAAGGCTTTCGGCTTCCGTGAAGACAAATATCACCCTGATCAAACCAAAATATATGGATATGATGGTTGAAGAATGAATAGCAAAGGAACCCTCATGATGGACGTGATCATCGAATGCACCAGTCACTCTATTTTTTCATGTGGTGAATGTACCCCATCATACAAGTTGCTCCTGGGCGGTGTTGTATCCATGAAGTATCAGATATCTGATACACTCTTCACCAATGACTTAAATAGAATTTTAGCCCATCTGTCATCACCGTATGTGTAAGAGGACCTGATTGAGAAGTTGATACAGCCAATACTCCCTAGACCAATTAACTCAATGGACATACTCAACATAAGGACAACGAAAGAAGCACCTTAAAAAAAGGATGCGAAGCATGGAGGTAGGTAAATCATCCAGAAGTAACTATATTGTCTCAAACAGTCATCTAAACTATCAGAACATCCCTTATATGCTCATTTTGAGAAGAACCCAAAGGAATCCAGTTGCTTTGAAAGGTGGCTATCGTCCCATTCACTGGCCTTTAGAAGATGACTTTGAGGGTCTTCTGGAAGAATCTCAGCTTCTCCTGGAGCACCTCGAGATCATCTTTGGCATTCAAGATGAGGTCCACCTTTTCTTTCACAAGCTTGTTAAAGAAATAGGTGTTTGCACAAGGGTGTCAATTACTGTTGTCATCTCTATTTTTTCTTGGTAAAAGAAAGATCTAGCAGAGGAAGAGAACTAGAAAT